>NC_064640.1:836485216-836790216 GCF_023864345.2 Schistocerca serialis cubense
CAATGCATGTTGTTACAGTGTTGCCACATTGCCACTCTTTTTCTGCCGAATGTACTCGCTGGATGAAATTTTGTGACACATTTTTTTATCGCTGGCATATGAATACCCTCAGACTTCAAGAAGAATATAATAATTCCACTCCCAAAGAAATCAGGTGTTGACAGATGTGAAAATTACCGAACTATCAGTTTAATAAGTCACGGCTGCAAAATACTAACGCGAATTATTTACAGACGAATCGAAAAACTGGTAGAAGCCGACCTTGGGGAAGATCAGTTTGGATTCCCATAGAAATATTGGAACACATGAGCCAACAGTGACCCTACGACTCATCTTAGAAAATAGATTAAGGAAAGGGAAACCTACGTTCCTAGCATTTGTAGACTTAGAGAAAGCTTTTGACAATGTTGACTGGAATACTCTCTTTCAAATTCTAAAGGTGGTAGGGGTAAAATACAGGGAGCGAAAGGCTATTTACAATTCGTGCAGAAACCAGATGGCAGTTAATAAGAGTCGATGGGCATGAAAGGGAAGCAGTGATTGGGAAGGGAGTGAGACAGGGTTGTAGCCTCTCCCTGATGTTATTCAATCTGTATATTGAGCAAGCAGTAAAGGAAACAAAAGAAAAATTCGGAGTAGGTATTAAAATCCAGGGAGAAGAAATAAAAACTTTGAGGTTTGTCGATGACATTGTAATTCTGTCAGAGACAGCAAAAGACCTGGAAGAGCAGTTGAATGGAATGGACAGTGTCTTGAAAGGAGGATATAAGATGAACATCAACAAAAGCAAAACGAGGATAATGGAATGTAGTCGAATTAAGTCGGGTGATGCTGAGGGAATTAGATTAGGAAATGAGACACTTAAAGTAGTAAAGGAGTTTTGCTATTTGGGGAGCAAAATAACTGATGATGGTCGAAGTAGAGAGGATATAAAATGTAGACTGGCAATGGCAAGGAAAGCGTTTGTGAAGAAGAGAAATTTGTTAACATAGAGTATAGATGTAAGTGTCGGGAAGTCGTTTCTGAAAGTATTTGGCCGGCCGCGGTGGTCTAGAGGTTCAGGCGCTCAGTCCGGAACCACGGGACTGCTACGGTCGCAGGTTCGAATCCTGCCTCGGGCATGGATGTGTGTGATGTCCTTAGGTTAGTTAGGTTTAAGTAGTTCTAAGTTCTAGGGGACTGATGACCACAGATGTTAAGTCCCATAGTGCTCAGAGCCATTTGAACCATTTTGAAAGTATTTGTATGGAGTGTAGCCATGTATGGTAGTGAAACATGGACAATAAATAGTTTGGACAAGAAGAGAATAGAAGATTTTGAAATGTGGTGCTACAGATGAATGTTGAAGATTATGTGGGTAGATCACGTAACTAATGAGGAGGTATTGAATAGGATTGGGGAGAAGAAAAGTTTGTGGCACAACTTGACTAGAAGAAGGGATCGGTTGGTAGGACATGTCCTGAGGCATCAAGGGATCACAAGTTTAGCATTGGAGGGCAGTGTGGAGGGTAAAAATCGTAGAGGGAGACCAAGAGATGAATACACTAAGCAGATTCAGAAGGATGTAGGTTGCAGTAGGTATTGGGAGATGAAGGAGCTTGCACAGGATAGATTAGCATGGAGAGCTGCATCAAACCAGTCTCAGGACTGAAGACCACAACAACAACAACATGAGGAGTCACACTGCGAAGCCCGAGTGCGCGAATTTCGCTTCACCCTGTGTATCTGTGCTCTAAAATTGTAGCTTGTTCACATTAAACAGTACTGTAATCACACCCCAAAGCACTTGTTATCAGATGATAAGTACACTTATTAACAGCAGTGCTCCGCAAGGAATAAAATTATATTTTAATCCTATTGAAAACTGCTTACATCAACTAACCATGGTCAGTTCTACGTTTTGACACTAAAATTAAGGTTTTGTTGCTGGTCAGTTTTTTTGAAGGAAGTGTGAGGATCATGGTGTAATCATATCCATCACATAAAGAGCTGACCTATTTAGGCATTGTCTGTCTCAGTATAGAATGTTGATGTGCAGAGTATCACTTTAACAAAAACAGCTGTATCCTTTGGGCATATACAGGTTGGAGAAAAACTGTGTCACGAAACTTTAACCCTAAATACCTGATGCCCATAGGAATCAAAATTACTAATGTTATGTTGGTCGACAACTCACAATTTTTAAACTACGGAAACTTGGCGCCACGTGCTCCCATTAGCTGCGGGATTGCCCTGTTGCCGGATGCTCTGGACAACACATGACCGAAAATGCTTTGCCTGCCAGAGATCGCGATGTATCCAAGGCGGCACGCACGCCTGGTGGTAGCGCGCCAGCCTTCCACTCTGGGGGCGAAACCGCTAGGGTACCGTCACATCCGTTGTAGTTTCACGATAAAACGTACCGGGAATAAACCCGTCAACAGCTGTTAGTTTGCGAACAGAAAGTCTTTTACAAATTGTGTCGGCCCTGAAAAGGGCCTTTTTTGTAGCTAGGACATTGTTTACTTAAAGCAGGTGCCCGAACTGGCGACCTCTGACGCGACACAAGCTTGGTAACGTCGAGTGGTGTTTTGCCGAACTCTTTAAAAGATTCCATGATTCCCTGATGTGATTGGCGGCATGTTGAACGCGATCCATTAATTCCTCTTCGTTTCTGAGTGGTTCGCGTCTGGGTGGGTGAACTGGAACCTCGAAGAATCCTCACAGCAAAAAGTCTGGTGGCGTGAGGTCTGGTGATGGCGGGAGCCATATCCTACGGGCACCTCTGCCTATTGCCCGGCCGCCGAAGAGCTCATTTTAATATCCGTGCACAGCACGACTGTTATGTGCGGGCGCCCCATTATGCTGCAACCACATGCATATAGTGTGTTAACTGTAAGACGGAAGAGATGTGAGGGGAGTGCGGGGAGAGGAGGAAGCAAGCATTGGCTGGCGAGGGGTGGGTGAGCATTTGGCGGGGGGGGGGGGGGGGGGGAGGCAAGGCACGCCTACCAGTTGCAGTGCTAGCACTACAAATTGCGCGTCATGCTTACACGAAAGCAGACGAAAGGCTTGGAAGTAAAACTCGCTTTAAATGTTGTTCGTAAACGAAACTGAAATCGTCATGTACATTAAAATCTATTTATATAAAAATGAATGTATGTATGTTTGTCTACTATGCGCTCACAAACCATTTGGAAATGTACTGTAATATGAATGAGTTTCGAAATAATACAGTAACCAGTGGTGTTTCCATACAAAGCAATACGATAGCAAGGAAAAATGAAATATAAGGTAATTAGGACGAAATAGAGGGCTCCTTCAAAGTGATCGCGAACAAAATATCTGAAATGGAAACTCACCTTTTCTTGCCAGGCGTTTGTGGTGATACACCAGGATGATTCTTGGAAAACTGTTTGAATCTTCCAATGCTACACATGCTTTGTCCTGTGTATGTAGCAGCTCTCACTGAAGATTTGTAAATGGGGTGAAGCAATTTTTTCTGCTCCCTTTCCCTTTCGCTGCATTCAGTCACACGCAATATAATTTTGCGAGCATCGCTACGTAATACTGGTTTCCTTCTAACCGTAGGTCTACCGGTAGGGGTTGTTGGCGACTCCCGAGATGGGCCAGTAACTGCCTCTTCACTCATTTTGATAATGTTTAGCACAACTGCACAATAAAAACACGCAAAACAGTACAGCGCAAAACAATAACGAAGCAGAAGACAATGGCTACCTTGCAAAACACAGTCAGCTACACAATGTTGGCAGCAGTCGAAACTGCGTGCCTACCGAAGTCTCCCGACGTTTAACGACTTCTACCGATTCAGGACTGGGAGAGGTCTGCCATCTAAAAGTTTACACACTGTAGTCGTATGTCCAGGAAAACATCTTCCAGCGGGTCGGGTAGAGTTTCTTGCAAAAAGTGAATGTAATTTGTACCGGTATGTCGAGGAGGTAGGCGGACCGGCCTTATCAGATGGTCATCCACAATGCCTGCCCAAATGCTGAGCGAAAATCGTTCCTGGTGTCTGTGGAAGTACGTGACGTGAGGATTTCCCCTTGCCCAGTATTGAACGTTTCGAGTTTCGTAAAGGCCATCCCGAAGGAAGGTGCACACGTCGGTAAACAACACAATGGCGGGGTAGTCGGGATCTCGTACAACACGTCGCAGAAACCATCGGCAAAACCCTAGTCTGTGGTCATAGTCTGCCACAGAATTTAGGTCGTGGACAGGGTGGAAACAAAATGGATGCTGGCCGTCATACCTCAAAACCTCCCAGACTAACCGATGAGTGACCCCCATGTCGTGTCCAACCACTCGAGTGCTCGTTGTAGGTGCTTCCTCGAAGCGCTCGAGAACTGTCGGCTAGTCCATAAACAAAAACCATATCACATCGTTCTTCAAACGAATACTGTACCACCATGCTTATCGTATGATTAAATCGCAGGTGACGTCTGTGTTCTTCGAAGCGAAGCTTACGTGTTAATACCTCTGAGTGGCTGGTCCCAGCGGAGGTTCGAGTCCTCCCTCGAGCATGTGTGTGTGTGTGTGTGTGTGTGTGTGTGTGTGTGTGTGTGTGTGTGTTTGTCCTTCGGATAATTTAGGTTAAGTAGTGTGTAAGCTTAGGCACTGATGACCTTAGCAGTTAAGTCCCACAAGATTTCACACACATTTGAACATGTTTGAATACCTCTGACGTGAGATGGAGACAAACAGCAAGACCTATTCGACACGTGTGCGTATCACGTTGAGGCAGTGACCGGGTGAGGGACGTTTGTTTGTGTGAACCGACAACCATAGCGCTGCCCATCAACCGACGAACGGCAGAAGCGCAATCCCACGGCCAACCGGAGCACGTGGCACCAAGTTTCCGTAGTTTAAAAATGGTGCATTGTCGACCTACACAACATTACTAATTTTTGTTCCTACTGGAATCAGGTAACCAGGGTTAAAATTTCTTGACACACTTTTTCTGAACCCTGTATAAATATACAGTAGTTTTTTCATAACTCTAACGTAGGGTTTCTGATTGTGAATCTGTAATGTAATGCAAACTATTGTTATGCATCAAGAAGGTAAGGGAATGGGAGAATGAAATTTTATAAACTCCCAACAGAATGGCATTGCTCAAGCAAATGGAAATATCAACACGAACCAAGCGCTAGGCATAAACATAACGACTCGTTAGTTGGTCACAAAGAAAGGGACATTAGCGGTTCTGTGTGTGAGTGCAAGCAAACTCATCGGAATGGGTTGGATGAGTGCAGACCAACCTGCCTGCATTACTCTCATAACATTACGTAAGAAAGGCTAAGGAGGATGCAACAACATCCATCACGGATTTGACAAAGCAGTTAAGACACTGAAACAAATTTGGTGAGCAAATGTAGCAGAATGGAAGACTGCTGATGACGCATAAAGAGCAGAACCGATTCAGCCATGACAATTGACGTCAACACGTCATAGTACACAGAGAAGTTGCAGCATTAGAAAATTGCAGCAAAATGCAGGAAGATCTGCAGCGGATAGGCACTTGGTGCAGGGAGTGGCAACTGATCCTTAACATAGACAAATGTAATGTATTGTGAATACATAGAAATAAGGATCCTTTATTTTATGATTATACATATGATAGCAGAACAAACACTGGTAGCAGTTACTTCTGTAAAATATCTAGGAGTATGCGTACGGAACGATTTGAAGTGGAATGATCATATAAAATTAATTGTTGGTAAGGCGTGTGTCAGGTTGAGATTCATTGGGAGAGTCCTTAGAAAATGTAGTCCATCAACAAAGGAGGTGGCTTACAAAACACTCGTGCGACCTATACTTGAGTATTGCTCATCAGTGTGGGATCCGTACCAGGTCGGGTTGACACTGGAGATAGAGAAGATCCAAAGAAGAGCGGCGCGTTTCGTCACAGGGTTATTTGGTAAGCGTGATAGCGTTACGGAGATGTTTAGCAAACTCAAGTGGCAGACTCTGCAAGACAGGCGCTCTGCATCGCGGTGTAGCTTGCTGTCCAGGTTTCGAGAGGGTGCGTTTCTGGATGACGTATCGAATATATTGCTTCCCTCTACTTATACCTCCCGAGGAGATCACGAATGTAAAGTTAGAGAGATTCGAGCGCGCACGGAGGCTTTCCGGCAGTCGTTCTTCCCGCGAACCATACGCGACTGGAACAGGAAAGGGAGGTAATGACAGTGGCACGTAAAGTGCCCTCCGCCACACACCGTTGGGTGGCTTGCGGAGTATAAATGTAGGTGTAGATGTAGAACATGTGGAGCCTCTCCTCGGTGCCATAAATACTCCACCTCGCTAAGCTTGAGTCAGCCGATCATTAGGATCGATGACGTTCATGTCACCTGCACTTGATTCTCTCATTATTGTATCATAACATCTTGTGTATGACACTGTTCCAGTACCAGTCATACTCATGTTGCCTTACGAGATGACCTCCTTTCCATAGCCATGGGTGACAAAAGTCAGTCTCCAGTACCAGACCCCACTGATGGATATTCCAGGGCCCTACAATACTTTGACAGCCAGGGGCACAAACTGCTCTTAACTCCAGCATCACTTCTGCCTACCAAACTGATGGGCCTGGATTAGCATTCCATACAATTTCACGGCATCAGGTATTGTGGTCGATCTGTTAGGCCAAGACGACTAGTGACGTGGAAGGGACAGTACTCCCAGAACCGTATGTGCGACACAACACACACTGGCCCTGGTCATCGCCAACTACAAGCGCGCCTTCCATATCACGGGCGATGACCCGATTACTAGAAGTCACCGGCATGAGAAGAGGGCTGATGCAGCGAGATACGGCAGTCTGTGCCAGCCTCTGGGTTCAGCAGATATCCTGTCGGCTTGCTAAACCACCAGCTGCCGCAGAGGATGCGGCAACGAAATACAGGGTCGTCCATTGATCGTGACCGGGCCAAATATCTCACGAAATAAGCGTCAAACGAAAAAACTGCAAAGAACGAAACTTGTCTAGCTTGAAGAGGGAAACCTATGGCGCTATGGTTGACCCGCTAGATGGCGCTGCCATAGGTCAAACGGATATCAACTGCGTTTTTTAAAATAGGAACCCACATTTTCTATTACTTATTCGTGTAGTACGTAAAGAAATATGAATGTTTTAATTGGACCACTTTTTTCGCTTTGAGGTAGATGGCGCTGTAGTAATCACAAACATATGACTCACAATTTTAGAAGAACAGTTGGTAACAGGTAGGTTTTAAAAATTAAAATACAGAACCTAGGTTCGTTTGAACATTTTATTTCGGTTGTTCCAGTGTGATACATATACCTATGTGAACTTATCATTTCTGAGAACGCATGCTGTTACAGCGTGATTACCTGTAAATACCACATTAATGCGATAAATGCTCAAAATGATGTCCGTCAACCTCAATGCATTTGGCAATACGTGTAACGACATTCCTCTCAACAGCGAGTAGTTCGCCTTCCATAATGTTCGCACATGTATTGACAATGCGCTGACGCATGTTGGATCACGATGGCAAATATCCTTCAACTTTCCCCACAGAAAGAAATCCGGGCACGTCAGATCCGGTCAACGTGCGGGCCATGGTATGGTGCTTCGACGACCAATCAACCTGTCATGAAATATGCTACTCAATACCGCTTCAGCCGCACGCGAGCTATGTGCCGGACATCCATGGTGTTGGAAGTACATCGCCATTCTGTCATGTAGTGAAACATCTTGTAGTAAAATCGTTAAAACATTAAGTAGGAAATCAGCAAACATTGCACCATTTAGATTGCCATCGATAAAATGGGGGCCGATTATCCTTCCTCCTATAATGCCGCACCATACTTTAACCCGCCAAGGTCGCTGATGTTACACTTGTCGCAGCCATCGTGGATTTTCCATTGCCCAGTAGTGCATATTAAGCCGGTTTACGTTACCATTGTTGGTGAATGACGCTTCGTCGTTAAATAGAACGCGTGCAAAAAATCTGTCATCGTCCCGTACTTTCTCTTGTGCCCAGTGGCAGAACTGTACGCGACGTTCAAAGTCGTCGCCATGCAATTCCTGGTGCATAGAAATATGGTACGGATGCAACGGATGTTGATGTAGCATTCTCAACACCGACGTTTTTGAAATTCCCGATTCTCGCGCAATTTGTCTGCTACTGATGTGCGGATTAGCCGCGACAGCAGCTAAACCACCTACTTGGGCATCATCATTTGTTGCAGGTCGTGGTTGACGTTTCACATGTGGCTGAACACTTCCTGTTTCTTTAAATTACGTAACTATCCGACGAACGGTCCGGGCACTTGGATGGTGTCGTCCAGGATACCGAGCAGCATACATAGCACACGCCCGTTGGGCATTCTGATCACAATAGACATACAACAACACGATATCGACCGTTTCCGCAATTGGTAAACGGTCCATTTTTACACGGGTAATGTATCACGAAGCAAATACCATCCGCACTGACGGAATGTTGCGTGATACCACGTACTTATACGTTTGTGACTATTACAGCGCCATCTAGAAAGCGAAAAAAGTGGTCCAACTAAAACATTTATATTTCTTCACGTACTACACTAATATGTAATAAAAATGGGGGTTCCTAAGTGCCGGCCGGAGTGGCCGAGCGGTTCTAGGCGCAACAGTCTGGAACCGTGCGACCGCTACTGTCGCAGGTTCGAATCCTGCTTCGGGCATGGATGTGTGTGATGTCCTTAGGTTAGTTACGTTTAAGTAGTTCTAAGTTCTAGGGGACTGATGACCACAGAAGTTAAGTCCCATAGTGCTCAGAGCCATTTGAACCATTTTTTGGGTTCCTATGTAAAAAAAATCGCAGTTGATATCCGTTTCACCTATGGCAGCGCCATCTAGCGGGCCAACCATAGCGCCATCTGGTTTCCCTCTTCAAGCTAGACGAGTTTCGTTCTTTTTAGTTTTTTCGTCTGATGCTTATTTCGTGAGATATTTGGCGCAGTCACTATCAAATGGCTCTGAGCACTATGGGACTTAACTTCTGAGGTCATCAGTTCCCTAGAACTTAGAACTACTTAAACCTAACTAACCTAAGGACATCACACACATCCATGCTCGAGGCAGGATTCGAACCTGCGACGGCAGCGGTCGCGCAGTTCCAGACTGTAGCGCCTAGAACCGCTCGGCCACTCCTGCCGGTCGGATCACTATCAATGGACCACTCTGTATATTCAGAAAAATAAATGAAATAATATTTAGACTATTTTATTGCGTCTGGCAACGCCACACGGGCTCCTCGGCCTTCATTCTGACAAATAGTAGGAGTTTGTGGCCCGAGTATGGGCGGGCTCTAAAATTGGATGTCAGAAGTGCTCCAGCCCAAGACCAATGGAAAATGGATGACGACAGTTTTGGACCCATTTCTGGTCCGACACACCAAAGTCCACAACAGCCATATTGGGTGAGACAGAAAAAGAAACATCGTTAATTGTTCTCAGAGGAATTGTATTTGTTGCCATGTTAAAGGTAGCACTTCAAGACTACGAAGTTACTTTCTATAGGTCTAGTCAGCCGGCTGATGTATCGCAATTGAAGGGTAGTGGTCAGTAATAATACCTTGTTCCGAGACGCTGTAAAATTTTGTAATTTAAGGGATCAAAATGCACCTTGTGATAAATTTATACCTGCAACATGTACTACGTGTAGAAGATACCGTGGATGATTGCTCAGAATGTTGCTCAGAGCCATTTGAACCAATTGAATCTCATTACCCCTTTCTTCCGGAAAACAACAGAGGATGTGGCTGTGTCTATAAACGACGTGTAAGCTACAACTGAGTTAAGTAGCGGGTCAGACAAAACATTTTTTTGAATGACCAAGTTACGTATTGCAGGCGAGGCTAAGACCTATATCTTTTATCATGAAGTTCTTAATGAGGTATCCTCACTTGGAGAATTAGCAGAGTGTTTACCGCAAAGGTAAAAAAAAATAGTACACGGGTTGGTTTTTAGGGAGAAAATCAACAGCTTAACACGGAATGCGAATGAAACGGTTGAGTCGTTTTCTGACAGGCTACGCAAGGTAAGTGCACAGGCATACGAACTGACGCAGAAGCCAGATGCGGACTGGATCATGCTAAAAGAAGCAGAGAATAGGGCATTAGGAGTTCTCCTGAGAGGGATTCTCCCAGCAGGAGGTGCGAATGGAACATCCTGAGGACTTAACCTCAGCATTTCGCATTGCCACACATTTCCAATCAATGGATAGTGCAGCAAAAATGCGTAGTGAGTGAAACACATTTACGTCTGGTAAGGATTGTTACAGTTGTGGCCAGCAGGGGCGTCTGAAGGCACAATGTGGCCAACCACAATGCTTTAATTACCAACGATTCGGGCGTAAGGCTCATGATTGTGAATCTAGAAAGTAGGGGAAATACAACGGGAAAAGGAAGAAGTTAAACACCAGCGAGAATGTTCCTTCCGCACGCTGGGATGCAGGCTAAGCTGTCTATTTGCACCATCGTTCCCAGGACTGATTGCGGTCCTCTGGTCTGGAGCAGAGTGGAAGGTCTAAACTAGAGGCTCAGGCCACTCTGCGACGGTTGTTGTTGTTGTTGTTGTTGTTGTTGTGGTCTTCAGTCCAGAGGCTGGTTTGTTGCAGCTCTCCATGCTACTCAATCCTGTGCAAGCTTCTTCATCTCCCAGTATTTACTGCAACCTACATCCTTCTGAATCTGTTTAGTGTATTCATCTCTTGGTCTCCCTCTACGATTTTTACCCTCCACGCTGCCCTCAAATACTAAATTGGTGATCCCTTGATGCCTCAGAACATGTCCTACCAACCGATCCCTTCTTCTAGTCAAGTTGTGCCACAAATTTCTCTTCTCTCCAATTCTATTCAATACCACCTCATTAGTTATGTGACTACCCATATAATCTTCAGCATTCTTCTGTAGCACCACATTTCGAAAGCTTCTATTCTCTTTTTGTATAAACTATTTTCGTCCACGTTTCACTTCCATACATGGCTACACTCCATACAAATACTTTCAGAAACGACTTCATGACACATCTATACTCGATGTTAACAAATTTCTTTTCTTCAGAAACGCTTTCCTTACCATTGCCGGTCTACATTTTATATCCTCTCTACTTCGACCATTATCAGTTATTTTGCTCCCCAAATAGCAAAATTCCTTTACTACTTTAAGTGTCTCATTTCCTAATCTAATACCCTCAGCATCACCCGATTTAATTCGACTACATTCCATTATCCTCGTTTTGCTTTTGTTGATGTTCATGTTATATCCTCCTTTCAAGACACTGTCCATTCCGTTCAACTACTCTTCCAGGTCCTTTGCTGTCTCTGACAGAATTACAATATCATCGGCGAACTTCAAAGTTTTTATTTCTTCTCCATGGATTTTAATTCCCATTCCGAATTTTTCTTTTGTTTCCTTTACTCCTTGCTCAATATACAGATTGAATAACATTGGGGATAGGCTACAACCCTTCCCCACTCCCTTCCCAATCATTGCTTCCCTTTCATGCCCCTCGACTCTTATAACTGCCATCAGGTTTCTGCACGAATTGTAAATAGCCTTTCGCTCCCTGTATTTTACCCCTGCCACCCTCAGAATTTGAAAGAGAGTATTCCAGTGAATATTGTCAAAAGCTTTTGTCTAAGTCTACAAATGCTAGAAACGTAGGTTTCCCTTTCCTTAATCTATTTTCTAAGATGAGTCGTAGGGTCACTGTTGGCTCATGTGTTCCAATATTTCTACGGATTCCAAACTGATCTTCCCCGAGGTCGGCTTCTACCAGTTTTTCCATTCGTCTGTAAAGAATTCGTGTTAGTACACTCCTGGAAATTGAAATAAGAACACCGTGAATTCATTGTCCCAGGAAAGGGAAACTTTATTGACACATTCCTGGGGTCAGATACATCACATGATCACACTGACAGAAACACAGGCACATAGACACAGGCAACAGAGCATGCACAATGTCGGCACTAGTACAGTGTATATTGTAATAGAACATATTAAAGGCTTTACTTTACCGAAGTATGTGATACCCTCCAAATTCAACCAGTTTAACGAGTATTTATGATTATAGAAAAGTTATTGTGTATGTTAACAATGATTGCACAACATGTCTCCATAAACAGTCAACCCATTAAATCATACTGAATAACTGACCCACACAAAAGTTAATATCACTTGATCACTGATACAGCAAATGTCATCATGTAAAAACACTAAGTTTATCTTAAATAATTAATATGAAGTACGAAAAATAGTAGCCAACTTAGGTATTTTGGATCTCCTTAAATAAAAATCACCCAGTGAAACCTATTTGTTCACTAGGAGTGTTTTCACTCAGTATTCATGTAATCAATCCTATTTTAGACGAAAACCAATGTAATTCTTAATAATTCATGTTACTTACTTATTTATGCAAATTAGAGAAGTCAATTGACAAACTTCTAAAAAATGGCCGTTTTGTAACAGAGAATTATTCTGTCAAGTCAACAAATCTGTCTGTCATTTTCATAACATGTTAAATTATGTCACTCGATGCAAATTAATAACTTATCTGCACAAATTATGATAACAGATGTACATGTGACTTATAAACTATATCTCTTTTTAGTAGTTCTTTGACAATGTTATAAATACAAGCAGCAAGAAGGGTCGAGGAGGCAGTCGGAATGTCACTCTGGTAAAGTGTGTTTGTGTGTTATTGTTTGAGGTGGATAAACAATGCAAAGATCATGTAATGGAAGTACTATTTTGTGTTGTGTCATGGTCTTTGGTGGACAGTGGAATTAAGATGGCCACCAGAGTAATAAATATTTGAAGTTTACATATTTGTTGGTTTCGCTCGTTCTTTATCATCAAAAGCACATAAAAAACACGGGACCTCATGTTTTTAACCCTAGACAACCAGATTTAGAGCCAGCATCAGCATCGAGACACAGCAGCGATCCAGCAAGCAGCAGCGATTACTACAACGCATTTTAATGGCGCCAACCTAACATCAAGTGCTAACAAGCTCCGTAAATGGGAGTGAAATAGCGCGATTACAGCAATTAGCTATATCAACGACTAGGCGACCATTACAAAAGTGGGGGCTCGTCCGGGATCTTTAAGTGCATCGATGATAATAGTGCAGCAATAAATTTCGTAAGTGCTTAGCACTTCAAAAAAAAAAAAAAAAGTTTATTTGTGCAGTGTGGCAACAGTGAAGATATGTCAAACAAAAAAACGTGTGTATGTGAGATTACGAAAAACTATCATCACACCGCTCGGAAGATTGTCAATGGAATTCATCAATCAAGATAAAACCGAATAGATGTGAAAAAAGCCAACAAGAACACCGATCACATCAGAGTATAGCTACATAAAGCAAGGTATTTTGTTGTTGTCATTAAAAAAAAAAAAAAAAAATTTATAGTTAACATGTCTCTACCTGAGACCGTAGGAAATGTAAAAATTGAACCAGGGGATGGTGAACAATTAAACTTAACAGAGTGGCTAGCAGAGTTTGCAACTCAAATAAGCTCGCAACTTAAACAATCGAGTGAACAAGTAAGTTTGAAACTTAAAGAAAACACAGATAGACTGGGTAAGTTAAGTTTGAATTTTGATCTATTAACTATTCATCTCAATGAGAAGTGTGAGGAAATTAAAACTACCCTCAGTAAGGACACTAGCGAACAGCTGATACACTTCAGAAAAGAATTTCAAATTAAAGTTGAAAGTTTAAATGAAAATATACAAGCTAACACAGACAGTATTGCTGTCATCTACAACAGAGTAGATACTGAAGTTGAAAGATTAGATCAGAGAATAGACAAAACATCAGAAAACCTTAAACAAGAGTACAACCTGTATACCACTAATGTAGATACAAAAGTAGAAAAGATACACACTAAATATACACAATTGGAAGATGCATTGATGTCAAAACAAATGTTTTACAATCAAAATACAATGTATGGGCACATCCAAGTGAAATGCTTTCCTGGTGAAAATCTGCACCCTATTGACTTTATTCATCAATGTAAGGATATGTTTGTTGTAGGAATGACAGATAACATAAAAATTAAGTTAGTAAAACGGTTTCTAGAAGGGGAGGCCCTATCATGGGCAAATGAGAATAATGATTCTTGGAATACTTTTGAAGAGTTTGAAGCTAAATTTATTTGCAAATTTTGGTCACAATCCATACAAGCCAGATTAAAGTCAGAATTTCTAAATGGACCAGTGTATAGAGGGAAAGTAGGGGGAATGCAAAAATTTTGCAGAGATCAATTGAAAAAACTTGCTCACTTGAATAACTCTTTTGATATTATGACACAAATTGATGTTTTAAAAAGAAGGTTACCAGAGAGACTGCAGTGGGAATTGGTCCATGGACCAGACGATTCAATGGAAGAGTTCCTGAAATTTGTAGATAGATTAGATAGGGCCTTGGATAGAGAGAATAACCAAAGTTTTGGCTCTGGCAACAATCAGTATGGGGGGTGGAACAGGAATGTAAATAGAGATTATTATGGGAGGAGAGACTTTGAAAATTCTGGAAATAATGCTCCAAATAGGGGAGATAGGAGATATGAAAATGATTTCAGAAACAATACACAGGAGGGAGGATGGAGGAGAGATAACAGGAATGATAGAAATAGGTATTGGGGAAGAGAACAAGATAGAAGGGGGTTTGTTGAAACTAGTGAACAAAACGACAACTACAAACGGACAGACCGAGGGAACCAGCCGGGAAACGGTGGACAGTCCCACTAGATGTCCGTAGTTTTGGGGCTAGACAATATTATGATAGGACAACACATAACCGAAACTGGAAAAGGAGAGGATACAATGTAAAGAGTAAATACCATGAAAATACTGATGTTGTTAGAATGAATAAATTAGAATTTAATAAAAGGTTTTGGGATACTATGAGTAAAAGTGATACAGTTAATAAAAACAGTGTTCAAGCACAGGTAGTTAGTGAAAGTGCAGAAGTTGAAGGTATTGCAGAGTTCCTTAGTTGGGCTGAAAAAGATACTTGTGTTAATAACAAGTCAGACACACCACAAATAGAATCTATTTTGGGGGGTTTATTTGATAAGAAGGGGGATGCCGAAGTGTTTAATGGAGCCAAAGGCCCAATTGCTGAGATTCAGATACATAGGGGGGAAACTGAAGAGGGGGTTGTTGTGGAGGAGGAGGAAGAAGTAATAGAGGGACATTTAAATAATGATCCTAAATCAAGTGATGTTATTGATGAGAGTGTGGAGGAAGAAATAAAAGTATTTGTAGAATTGAAAAGTGATTATGTAGTAAAGGTAAGTGATGTGACAAACATGGGTAATAATGAGGTTAATTTAAGTGAAATGCAGACTAGGGAATGTGTATCTGAGGACAAGCTATTGCCTATTGGGAACTATGAAACACTAATCTATGAGAATGGTAATAATAATAAAGAAAATATAAAGGGATGGAATGTAAATGTGTGTTTTCAAGAAAAAGGGGAAAAGTTTTTGGAAGTTTTGTGGAACAACTATGGAAACTGTATAAACAAAGATGCCTTTTGGAAAGAATTAGCAAAGGTAAGTGCGTATCCTACATGGTGGACAAGAATCCGTAGTGGACTTTATAAAAAATGGGGTGAAAACAGTAGTTTGTTAAGTGACAACACAGTGTTAAGAGGAACAGATGAAAACAAAGGTTTATGTTTAAATGTCAATGCTTTGCAAACAGAGAGGGATGTGTCTAAGTGTAGGAAAGAGACATTAGACTTAGGAACTAAAGAAATTGAAAATGATCTATTGTTTGAAAATACTGAAATAGACAAAGATGTTGAGCTAGGTTGTCCATATGTTAAAGTAAACATTGACAAGTGGGAAGGAAGAGTGTTAGTAGACACAGGAAGTCCTGTTTCTGCCATCACTTCTAGACTTAGAGATAAGCTCAGAAATTCTCAACATTTTCCTGAGATGCCAGTTGTTGGATTAAAAGTGAAAGGAGCTACAGGCAGAGCCAGTAAGGTAGTTAAGAAACAATTATTGTCACTATTGAATATTAAATTTGGAGACATCTTCTTCTTTACTTGCAAGGGGCAAGTTTAAACATGCACCCAAAGAGGCGACAAACATTTATTACTTTCTGTTTGTATTGTTGAATATGGGACATACTTGCACCAAATATAAAAGACAATGTAAAAATTGTTGTGCAAGACCCATCATTTTGTTACTATTTTCTTAAGCATAAGATTTGTGTACAATTTTCTACAGCTAATCAGATGTTCACCAAGTTTGATGTTTGTGTTATGTTGTGACCAATTTAAGTGTCCAATTTTAGTATTAATATGTTCTTGTACTATCTTGACTGTCTCAATGGGAGACAAGTTTTTTAAATATTTTCTTTTTTTTAAAATGCATATTATATTCATACATGTGACTTCTCTAGTGTTTGTGTTTATATATCATGTCCATTCTTCTAATTATGTTTTTTGTTTTCATTTCCTTTATGTGGCTCAAAAAGAGCAGACAGTTGCAATATTTTCCTATGGACATCTGACCTGTCCATCTATGTAATATATTTATGTTCCTTCTATTATCTTGATTATTCTGTGACTCAATGAGAGCTGGCTTTGAAATAATTTACATATATTTTTTTATATATCTTAAGATCGCATGTGATATATTTGTGTCTGTTTTTGATCATTTTCCATGTGGCTCACTGGGAGCAAAGATTAAGTTTTTTTTTTACTTTCATATATTACTAAATATTTTTATTATGCTGTCGTACTGAGAGCCATAACACAAAGTGCATTTGAAAGAACATAACTAAAATATTTGCACGAAAAAGTCATTTTGAAACGGTGTAACGGTCATGGTATACATACACATTATGCATAGTAAAACAAAAAAAAATTATTAAAGTAGTACTTTTCCAAATTTTAAGCATTTCACACATTTGTCCTAGTCGGCTAATATCATTAACAATCTGTAAATGATATTACCCGAGGGGGGTATTGTAATAGAACATATTAAAGGCTTTACGTTACCGAAGTATGTGATACCCTCCAAATTCAACCAGTTTAACGAGTATTTATGATTATAGAAAAGTTATTGTGTATGTTAACAATGATTGCACAACATGTCTCCATAAACAGTCAACCCATTAAATCATACTGAATAACTGACCCACACAAAAGTTAATATCACTTGATCACTGATACAGCAAATGTCATCGTGTAAAAACACTAAGTTTATCTTAAATAATTAATATGAAGTACGAAAAATAGTAGCCAACTTAGGTATTTTGGATCTCCTTAAATAAAAATCACCCAGTGAAACCTATTTGTTCACTAGGAGTGTTTTCACTCAGTATTCACGTAATCAATCCTATTTTAGACGAAAACCAATGTAATTCTTAATAATTCATGTTACTTACTTATTTATGCAAATTAGAGAAGTCAATTGACAAACTTCTAAAAAATGGCCTTTTTGTAACAGAGAATTATTCTGTCAAGTCAACAAATCTGTCTGTCATTTTCATAACATGTTAAATTATGTCACTCGATGCAAATTAATAACTTATCTGCACAAATTATGATAACAGATGTACATGTGACTTATAAACTATATCTCTTTTTAGTAGTTCTTTGACAATGTTATAAATACAAGCAGCAAGAAGGGTCGAGGAGGCAGTCGGAATGTCACTCTGGTAAAGTGTGTTTGTGTGTTATTGTTTGAGGTGGATAAACAATGCAAAGATCATGTAATGGAAGTACTATTTTGTGTTGTGTCATGGTCTTTGGTGGACAGTGGAATTAAGATGGCCCCCAGAGTAATAAATATTTGAAGTTTACATATTTGTTGGTTTCGCTCGTTCTTTATCATCAAAAGCACATAAAAAACACGGGACCTCATGTTTTTAACCCTAGACAACCAGATTTAGAGCCAGCATCAGCATCGAGACACAGCAGCGATCCAGCAAGCAGCAGCGATTACTACAACGCATTTTAATGGCGCCAACCTAACATCAAGTGCTAACAAGCTCCGTAAATGGGAGTGAAATAGCGCGATTACAGCAATTAGCTATATCAACGACTAGGCGACCATTACAATATCCACCTTTCGCAGTAATGCAGGCTGCTATTCTCCCATGGAGACGATCGTAGAGATGCTGGATGTAGTCCTGTGGAATGGCTTGCCATGCCATTTCCACCTGGCGCCTCAGTTGGACCAGCGTTCGTGCTGGACGTGCAGACCGCGTGAGACGACGCTTCATCCAGTCCCAAACATGCTCAATGGGGGACAGATCCGGAGATCTTGCTGGCGAGGGTAGTTAACTTACACCTTCTAGAGCACGTTGGGTGGCACGGGATACATGCGGACGTGCATTGTCCTGTTGGAACAGCAAGTTCCCTTGCCGGTCTAGGAATGGTAGAACGATGGGTTCGATGACGGTTTGGATGTACCGTGCACTATTCAGTGTCCCCTCGACGATCACCAGTGGTGTACGGCCAGTGTAGGAGATCGCTCCCCACACCATGATGCCGGGTGTTGGCCCTGTGTGCCTCGGTCGTATGCAGTCCTGATTGTGGCGCTCACCTGCACGGCGCCAAACACGCATACGACCATCATTGGCACCAAGGCAGAAGCGACTCTCATCGCTGAAGACGACACGTCTCCATTCGTCCCTCCATTCACGCCTATCGCGACACCACTGGAGGCGGGCTGCACGATGTTGGGGCGTGAGCGGAAGACGGCCTAACGGTGTGCGGGACCGTAGCCCAGCTTCATGGAGACGGTTGCGAATGGTCCTCGCCGATACCCCAGGAGCAACAGTGTCCCTAATTTGCTGGGAAGTGGCGGTGCGGTCCCCTACGGCACTGCGTAGGATCCCACGGTCTTGGCGTGCATCCGTGCATCGCTGCGGTCCGGTCCCAGGTCGACGGGCACGTGCACCTTCCGCCGACCACTGGCGACAACATCGATGTACTGTGGAGACCTCACGCCCCACGTGTTGAGGAATTCGGCGGTACGTCCACCCGGCCTCCCGCATGCCCACTATACGCCCTCGCTCAAAGTCCGTCAACTGCACATAAGGTTCACGTCCACACTGTCGCGGCATGCTACCAGTATTAAAGACTGCGATGGAGCTCCGTATGCCACGGCAAACTGGCTGACACTGACGGCGGCCGTGCACAAATGCTGCGCAGCTAGCGCCATTCGACGGCCAACACCGCGGTTCCTGGTGTGTCCGCTGTGCCGTGCGTGTGATCATTGCTTGTACAGCCCTCTCGCAGTGTCCGGAGCAAGTATGGTGGGTCTGACACACCGGTGTCAATGTGTTCTTTTTTTCCATTTCCAGGAGTGTATTTTGCAGCCGTGGCTTATTAAACTGATAGTTCGGTTATTTTCACATCTGTCAACACCTGCTTTCTTTGGGATTGGAATTATTATATTCTTCTTGAAGTCTGAGGGTATTTCGTTTGTCTCATACATTTTGCTCACTAGATGGTAGAGTTTTGTTAAACCTGGCTCCCCCAAGGCTAATCGACGGTATCGGATGCGAATTTCGCGCCTTCCGCTATCGGATTCAGAATTTCAGGGTTCCCCTTAATAGGCAAGGCGTGACAGAGTATGTGTGGCGTTCACATAGGACGTTTTACGGTTAGAGAAACCTTCCTTTTGGATCAGAGAAGATTTCCCTGATAAATTAGCCAGAATGTCCTCAAGAACGTTCGTCGTCGCACATCAGAGATAGCAAAATTTTAGTAAACTGCAGGAGCATCCAAGGAAAGGTACCAGAATTATTATCGCTTCCTGAAGATTATAAAGCATAGATAGAATTAGGAACTAAAAGCTGGTTGAAACTGGACGTTAATGACAACAAAATCTTAAGTTCAGATTGGAGTAATTATCGTAAAGATGAGAGGTGGTATGCCTTTACGATGCACACAGTGACTTGCCCCCTCTCATATTTATATCTTACTCTGAGTAATTCGATTTGGGGAAGTATAGCCGAGTATGGTCATTACAAGGCTAGTACTGAGAACTCAGAAGATATGAATATTTTCCTCTCTAATTGCATGCAGTGAAAAGTAGCTATTCCTTCACACGCGGACTTCCCACACACAGTCTCTCGTCACCCGGATGGTCTGGTGAGAGGCGGGTTCTGCTGATCTTGAAAGGGTTATGCCGACGGGTGTGAGGGAGTCGAGTGGATGCTGTCCAGACGCCGAAATTGTCATAAGAGCAGGGGCGAAACGCCAAAAGGGCCTGAAGGAGAGGCTGAGGTTAGAGATTCCGTTACTTCGCAGAAACTTAGTGAAAACACTTTCTGACGGGCTACCAGTGAGGCGTAGGAATGACTTGTTTTCCCAAGCAGTCTTGGCGGGCAATTTCCTGCGTTTTCTGCGGGATTGGCTTGCTCAGGGGATAGCTCCGTGACATAGCAAAATCGGCGCAGAAATTGGCGCCAAGTATCTCCATTGGTGGAATAGTAGCGCTTCGGCAATGGAGTGGAATTTTCCACCGGTTTTCGAATAGCTGATTGGCACGTTTAACCACGGTCACTGTCGTGGGGGCGGTAATGTTCTGTGTTCGTCTTGTATGGGTGCTCTTGGTGGAGTCGAGTCTCGCCTTTCGGACGGGGTAGGTTACAAGACTGAGCTCTCGCTGCTCTGGGCAGCCTACCTTATGTTGGCTGTCTAATATACTTTCATTTAATTGTAACTGTTTGACGAAGTTGCTGAAGTTTTGAGTTCAACGTAACTTTCCGAGTACAGTTGGCAATTGAGCGTTCTGCGTACAAGCAGCCTATGTTGTCCGTCTTGAGCAGTTTTGGCTAAAGTTGACTGTATCGGAGTTACTGTGTGACTTCGCTTGTTAAAATCAATCACTGTACCATCAGTGATTGTGTGGCCAGCCTTCTTCGTCTCCCTCAGAGGCGCATTTGAATTGCTAGGAAATCTTTAGTCTGGAACAACCAGACCAGGATAATTTTTTTCGGGCTATACTCGCGACATTATCATCAACATGATGGGACGTCGATGCCACCAGCCATCGCCTCCGGTACGCCAGATCATGTCCTTGCAGTTAAGAAGACAGCTTGATAATGTATGTCCGCAGCACCAGCAGATTAGGGAATTTTGCTATGTGATAATCAGTGCTCAGCAGAGTGCGCCTGTTCCCGTCTTTTCTCACGTGGTTCAGTCTTGGGTGTCCATTGTCTGAGTTCTCACTACTGTAGTAGCAATTAATGTTGGGTTGGCTGGATGTTTCTCTTAAGATTTGAGTTGCAAGGAATTGGCTCCACATGCCACTTGGTCATAAATGTTACAAGCTAGTTTATGGACAACATCACCTTCACAGCATTTATTTGAGTATCCAGTTTGACGTATTGTAAATGTTTCATGTGTTTTGAATATTACTTTGAGTTTAGTCATAATAAATCAAATTGTTATTTTTGACAGAACTTTATTCTGTAGGCCGAGCGGTTCTAGGCGCTACAGTCTGGAACCACGGGACCGCTATGGTCGCAGGTTCGAATCCTGCCTCGGTCATGGATGTGTGTGACGTCTTAGGTTAGTTAGGTTTATATAGTTCTCAGTTCTAGGGGACTGATGACCTCAGATGTTAAGTCCCATAGTGCTAAGAGCCATTTGAACCATTTTTTCATTCTGTAGATCGGTAGAGCACCCCTTTTATTTCTCACTATGCTAATGAAACTTTCCTTTATCAAATTAATTTCTATCAAATTAAATTATTGCAGGTGCCAGACTCTTTTCTACTCCAGTTGCAGGGTCGATTACAGTCAGTTCGCGTTTCTTCTTAATCCATGTGCAAGAGCAAAAGTCGGAGTTAGAAAATGGGGGGCTTAGAGCATCATTTCCATATGAAGATTCTAGAAGAATTTAGTGTTAAGTACACTGGTAGCCCCGGCACCTCGCAAAGATAGGTTAGACACCAATGGTGGCGGCGAGTTTACTGCAGTAAAGAATTCGATAAAATCTAGCGGAGTTATCACGGATTCCGATTTTGAATTAATCTGGGTGAAGCTAAGTATCAAAGATCGGTGAAAAATGGTAATCGGGTGCTTTTATAAACAGCCAGGATCAGGAGCCATAGTGATAGAGCGCTTGAGACAGAACTTGCAGAATATCGTCAACAATTTTTCTGATCAAGCCCTTGTAGTACGGGGTGACTTCAACTTGCCGGGAATAAATTGGGAGTGTCATGCTATCAAAACTGTGCCAGAGACAGGGGTTCGTGTGACATTGTTCTGTATGTCTTGTCCGAAAATTACTTTGAGCAAACAGTTTAGATAACCAACAGGCGAGGGCAATGTGTTAGACCTCCTGGCAACAAACAGGCTTGAACTTATCGAATCAGTTGATGTAGAGGAAGGTATCAGTGATCATCAGGCTGTGATAGCATCTATGACAACGGGTCCGACAGTGAATGTTAGCAAATGTAGGAAGATATTTTTGCTTACAAAGAAAGACAGGATATAAATTTCAGACTACCTCTGCAGTCAGCATAAAACATTCGGTGATGAGGACGACGATGTGGAAAACAAATGGAAAAAATTCAAAGAAAGCGTGCAATATGCCCTACACAAATACGTTCCGAATAAGATCTTAAGGGATGCGAAAGACCCACCATGGTATAATAGCCACGTTAGAAAAGTTCACCCACAAGTAAAAACCTAGCTGAAAAACCAAAGCTGGACGAAGCGAAAATGAGCGTGAGGAGAGCAACGAGAGAAGCGTTCAGTGACTTTGAAAGCACAAATTTGTCAACCGATCTGAGAAAAAACCTTAAGAGGTTTTGATCGTATGTAAAATCAGTAGGTGGGTCAAAGCCATCTATTCATTCACTCACAAGGGAACCTCCCCATCGTACCCCCCTCAGATTTAGTTATAAGTTGGCACAGTGGATAGGCCTTGAAAAACTGAACACAGATCAATTGAGAAAACAGGAAGAAGTTGTGTGGAACTATGAAAAAAAAATTAAAATATACAAACTGAGTAGTCCATGCCGAACATATGCAACATAAAGGAGTGTGTAAGCTAAGGAGCGCCGTGGTCCCGTGGTTAGCGTGAACAGCTGCAGGACGAGAGGTCCTTGGTTCAAATCTTCCCTCGAGTGAAATGTTTACTTTCCTTATTTTCGTAAAGTTATGATCTGTCCGTTCGTTCATTGACGTCTCTGTTCACTGTAATAAGTTTAGTGTCTGTATTTTGCGACCGCACCGCAAAACTGTGCAATTAGTAGACGAAAGGACGTGCCTCTCCAACGGGAACCGAAAACATTGGATTGCAAGGTCATAGGTCAACCGATTCCTCCACAGGAAAACACGTCTGATATATTCTATACGACACTGGTGACGGCATGTGCGTCACATGACAGGAATATGTTGTCGACCCACCTAATGGCTTGGTTCAAATGGCTCTGAGCACTATGGGACTCAACTGCTGAGGTGATTAGTCCCCTAGAACTTAGAACTAGTTAAACCGAACTAACCTAAGGACATCACAAACATCCATGCCCGAGGCAGGATTCGAACCTGCGACCGTAGCGGTCTTGCGGTTCCAGACTGCAGCGCCTTTAACCGCACGGCCACTTCGGCCGGCTGTCGACCCACCTAACTTGTACACTTGGCGAATGGGTAAAAATATTCTTCTACGTTGCCCGATTTAGGTTTTCTTGTGGATGTGATAATCACTTCCAAAAAAAGTGATCGCATCGGAAGGACGGATAATAATTGTCTGAAAATAAAAAAAATAAACTTTTCACTCCAGGGAAGGCTTAAACCAAGGACCATTCATTTCGCAGATGCTCACACTAACCACGGGACCACGGCGCTCGTGAGCTTACGATAATCTTGATGTTGCATATCTTGCACATGGACTACTCAGTTTGTATATTTTGCTTATTTTTTTCATAGTTCCACACAACTTCTTCCTGTTTTCTCGACTGATCTGTGTTCAGTTTTTCAAGGCCTATCCACTGTGCCAACGTATAACTAAATCTGAGGGGGGTGCGATGGGGAGGTTCCCTTGTCAGTGCCCACACTTGCACCGAAACGGAAGAGAAAATAGAGAAGGCCGAGATTCTGCATTCGGTCTTCCGAAATTGTTTTACAGTGGAAGTCCATCCTTTCAGTAGTACGAACGTCGAAATGGCAGATACGGATATAACCAATCGTGGAACAGAAAACAGCTACAGTCCCTTAGTTGTGGAAAGGCGTCAGGACCAGTTGAGATACCTGTAAGAATCTACAAAGATTGTGCAAAAGAACTTGCCCCTCTTCTAGATGTAATTTATCGTACATCGCTTGAGCAAGGAAGGGTTCCTAGCGACTGGAAGAAAGCGCAGGTCATTCCCGTTTTTAAGAAGGACCGTAAGACAGATGCACACTACTATAGACCGATATCGTTGAAGTCAATATGTTATAGAATTATGGAACATGTTTTATGCTCAAGAATTACGACGTTCTTGGAGAAGGAAAATCTGCTCTATAAAAATCAACATGGATTCCACAAATAGAGATCCTGTGAAACTTAGCTCGCTGTGTTCCACCATGTGATCCCCAGCGCCGCAGACAACGGCGCTCAGGTTGATGCCCTGTTCCTTGACTTCAGGAAAGCATCTGACACCGTTCCGGACTGCGGTTTATTAAAAATAAAAATAAAATAAAAAACCAGCTTATCGATTATTGGAGCAGATTTGCGACTGGATTCAAAACTTCCTTGCCGGCAGAACTCAACACGTCGCTCTAGACGTGACAAAATCGACAGATATAAAGGTAATTTGCGGTGCAACCCAAGGAAGTGTTATAGGACCACTACTGTTTACAATATACACTACTGGCCATTAACATTGCTACACCAAGAAGAAATGCAGACGATAAACGGGTATTCATTGGACAAATATATTATAATAGAACTGACATGTGAATACATTTTCACGCAATTTGTATGCATAGATCCCGAGAAATCACTACCCAGAACAACCACATCTGGCCGTAATAACGGCCTTGGTACGCCTGGGCATTGAGTCAAACAGAGCTTGGATGGCGTGTACAGGTACAGCTGCCCATGCAGCTTCAACACGATACCACAGTTCATCAAGAGTAGTGACTGGCGTATTGTGACGAGACAGTTGCTCGGCCATCATTGACCAGACGTTTTCAGTTGGTGAGAGATCTGGAGAATGTGCTGGCCGGGGCAACAGTCGAACATTTTCTGTATCCAAAAAGGCCCGTACAGGACCTGCAACATGCGGTCGTGCATTATTCTGCTGAAATGAGGGGTTTCGTAGGGATCGAATGAATGTTAGAGCCACGGGTCGTAACACATCTGAAATGTAACGTCCACTGTTCAATGTGGTGTCAATGCGAACAAGAGGTGGCAGAGACGTGTAACCAATGGCACCCCCATAACATCATGCCGGGTGATAGCCAGTGTGGCGATGACGAATACACGTTCACCGGGATGACGCCAAATACGGACGCGACCATCATGATGCTGCATTCATCCGAAAAAATGACGTTTTGCCATTCGTGCACCCAGGTTTGTCGTTGAGTACACCATCGTAGTCGCTCCTGTTTGTGATGCAGCGTCAAGGGTAACCGCAGCCATGGTCTCCGAGTTGATAGTCCATGCTGCTGCAAACGTCGTCGAACTGTTCGTGCAGATGGTTGTTGTCTTGCAAACGTCCCCATCTGTTGACTCAGGGCTCGAGACGTGGCTGCACGATCCGTTACAGCCATGCAGATAAGATGCCTGTCATCTCGACTGCTAGTGATTGGAGGCCGTTGGGATCCAGCACAGCGTTCCGTATTACCCTCCTGAACCCACCGATTCCATATTCTGCTAATTGGATCTCGACCAACGCGATCAGCAATGTCGCGATACGATATGCCGCAATCGCGATAGGCTACAATCCGACCTTTATCAAAGTCGGAAACGTGATGGTATGCATTTCTCCTCCTTACACGAGGCATCACAACAACGTTTCACCAGGCAACGCCGGTCAACTGCTGTTTGAGTATGAGAAATGGGTTGGAAACTTTCCTTATGTCAGCACGTTGTAGGTGTCGCCACCGGCGCAAACCTTGTGTGAATGCTCCGTAAAGCTAATCATTTGCACATCACAGCATCTTCTTCCTGTCGGTTAAATTTCGCGTCTGTAGCACGTCATCTTCGTGGTGTAGCAATTTTAATGGCCAGTAGTGTATATGGACAAGGTACAGGGACACAGTACTAGAAGTGGCTAAAGAATGTCTTGGAACAGCAGTGTGTAAAAGTAGGATGAAGCAAACAGCTTGGTGGAATGATACAGTCAAGGCAGCCTGTAAAAGGAAAAAGAAGGCGTATCAAAAATGGCTACAAACCAGAACCCAGGTAGACAGAGAAAGTTATGTTGGAGAAAGAAACAAAGCCAAACAGATAATTGCAGCATCCAAGAAGAAATCGTGGGAAGACTTTGGAAACAGGTTGGAGACTATGGGTCAAGCTGCTGGAAAACCATTCTGGAGTGTAATTAGCAGTCTTCGAAAGGGAGCTAAGAAGGAAATGACAAGTATTTTGGACAGGTCAGGAAAACTGCTGGTGAATCCTGTGGATGCCTTGGGCAGATGGAGGGAATATTTTGAAGAGTTGCTCAATGTAGGTGAAAATGCGATCAGTAATGTTTCAGATTTCGAGGTAGAATGGGATAGGAATGATGATGGAAATAGGATCACATTTGAGGAAGTGGAAAAAATGGTCAATAGATTGCAGTGCAATAAAGCGGCTGGGGTGGATGAAATTAAGTCGGAACTCATCAAATACAGTGGAATGTCAGGTCTTAAATGGCTACACAGGATAATTGAAATGGCCTGGGAGTCGGGACAGGATCCATCAGACTGGACAAAAGCAGTAATCACACCAATCTTTAAACATGGAAACAGAAAAGATTGTAACAACTATAGAGGTATCTCTTTAATCAGCGTTGTGGGTAAAATCTTCTCAGGTATTGTTGAAAGGAAAGTGCGAGTATTAGTTGAGGACCAATTGGATGAAAATCAGTGTGGGTTTAGGCCTCTTAGAGGTTGTCAGGACCAGATCTTTAGCTTACGGCAAATAATGGAGAAGTGTTATGAGTGGAACAGGGAATTGTATCTATGCTTTATAGATCTAGAAAAGGTATATGACCGGGTTCCTAGGAGGAAGTTATTGTCTGTTCTACAAGATTATGGAATAGGAGGCAAACTTTTGCAAGCAATTAAAGGTCTTTACATGGATAGTCAGGCAGCAGTTAGAGTTGACGGTAAATTGAGTTCATGGTTCAGAGTAGTTTCAGGGGTAAGACAAGGCTGCAACCTGTCTCCACTGTTGTTCATATTATTTATGGATCATATGTTGAAAACAATAGACTGGCTGGGTGAGATTAAGATATGTGAACACAAAATAAGCAGTCTTGTATATGCGGATGACTTAGTTGTGATGGCAGATTCGATTGAAAGTTTGCAAAGTAATATTTCAGAGCTAGATCAGAAATGTAAGGACTATGGTATGAAGATTAGCATCTCCAAAACGAAAGTAATGTCAGTGGGAAAGAAATATAAACGGATTGAGTGCCAAATAGGAGGAACAAAGTTAGAACAGGTGGACAGTTTCAAGTACTTAGGATGCATATTCTCACAGGATGGCAACATAGTGAAAGAACTGGAAGCGAGGTGTAGCAAAGCTAATGCAGTGAGTGCTCAGCTACGATCTACTCTCTTCTGCAAGAAGGAAGTCAGTACCAAGACTAAGTTATCTGTGCACCGTTCAATCTTTCGACCAACTTTGTTGTATGGGAGCGAAAGCTGGGTGGATTCAGGTTACCTTATCAACAAGGTTGAGGTTACGGATGTGAAAGTAGCTAGGATGATTGCAGGTACTAGTAGATGGGAACAATGGCAGGAGGGTGTCCACAATGAGGAAATCAAAGAAAAACTGGGAATTAACTGTATAGATGTAGCAGTCAGGGCGAACAGGCTTAGATGGTGGGGTCATGTTACACGCATGGGAGAAGCAAGGTTACCCAAGAGACTCATGGATTCAGCAGTAGAGGGTAGGAGGAGTCGGGGCAGACCGAGGAGAAGGTACCTGGATTCGGTTAAGAATGATTTTGAACTAATAGGTTTAACATCAGAAGAGGCACCAATGTTAGCACTGAATAGGGGATCATGGAGGAACTGTATAAGGGGGGCTATGCTCCAGACTGAACGCTGAAAGGCATAATTAGTCTTTAGGTTAGTCTTTAGGTTAGAGGGACCCCCCCTTGGGCGAAACGATAAAATACCTGACGGCTTACCAGAGAGGACATTATCATCGTTGATAAAGAACGTCCGTCCTCAGAGACCAAAAACAGGAAAAGTCAACGTAATATTGGTAAACTGCAGGAGTATCCAGGGCAAGGTTCCTGAATTAGTATCTCTTATTGAAGGAAATAGTGCGCATATAGTATTAGGAACGGAAAGTTGGTTAAAACCGGAAGTGAACAGTAACGAAATCCTAGACACAGAATGGAATATATACCGCAAGGATAGGATAAACGCCAATGGTGGAGGAGTATTTATAGCAGTAAAGAATTCAATAATATCCAGTGAAGTTATTAGCGAATGCGAATGTGAAATAATCTGGGTTAAGTTAAGTATCAAAGGTGGGTCAGATATGATAGTCGGATGCTTCTATAGACCACCTGCATCAGCAACCGTAGTAGTTGAGCGCCTCAGAGAGAACCTGCAGAAAGTCGTGAAGAAGTTTCGTGATCATACTATTGTAATAGGGGGAGACTTCAATCTACCAGGTATAGAATGGGATAGTCACACAATCAGAACTGGAGCCAGGGACAGAGACTCTTGTGACATTATCCTGACTGCCTTGTCCGAGAATTACTTCGAGCAGATAGTTAGAGAACCAACTCGTGAAGCTAACGTTTTAGACCTCATAGCAACAAATAGACCGGAACTTTTCGACTCCGTGAATGTAGAAGAGGGTATCAGTGATCATAAGTCAGTGGTTGCATCAATGACTACAAGTGTAATAAGAAATGCCAAGAAAGGAAGGAAAATATATTTGCTTAACAAGAGTGATAGGGCACAAATCGCAGAATATCTGAGTGACCACCATCAAACGTTCATTTCTGAGGAAGAGGATGTGGAACAAAAATGGAAAAAATTCAGAAACATCGTCCAGTATGCCTTAGATAAGTTCGTACCGACTAAGGTCCAAAGCGAGGGGAAAGATCCACCGTGGTATAACAATCATGTACGAAAGGTACTACGGAAACAAAGAAAGCTTCATCATAGGTTTAAGAGTAGTCGAATCATAGCTGATAAGGAAAAGCTGAACGAAGCGAAAAAGAGCGTAAAGAGAGCAATGAGAGAAGCATTCAACGAATTCGAACATCAAACATTGGCAAACAATCTAAACAAGAACCCTAAAAAGTTTTGGTCATATGTAAAATCGGTAAGCGGATCTAAATCCCCTATTCAGTCACTCGTTGACCACGATGGCACCGAAACAGAGGACGACCGAAGAAAGGCAGAAATACTGAATTCAGTGTTCCGAAACTGTTTCACTGCGGAAAATCGTAACACGGTCCCTGACTTCAGCCGTCGCACGGACGCCAAAATGGAAAATATTGAAATAAACGATATCGGAATTGAAAAACAACTGCTATCACTTAGTAGCGGAAAAGCATCCGGACCAGACGATATACCCTTAAGATTCTACAGTGATTATGCTAAAGAACTTGCCCCCTTTCTATCAGCAATTTATCGTAGATCGCTGGAAGAACGTAAAGTACCTAGCGACTGGAAGAAAGCGCAGGTCGTTCCCATTTTCAAGAAGGGTCATAAATCAGATGCGAATAATTATAGGCCTATTTCGCTTACGTCAATCTGTTGTAGAATAATGGAACATGTTTTGTGTTCTCGTATTATGACGTTCTTAGATAATACAAATCTCCTTCATCATAACCAACATTGATTCCGCAAACAGAGATCATGTGAAACTCAGCTCGCCCTATTTGCCCAAGAAATTCACAGTGCCGTAGACACTGGCGAGCAGATTGATGCCGTATTCCTGGACTTCAGGAAGGCATTTGATACGGTTCCGCACTTACGTTTAGTGAAAAAAATACGAGCTTACGGAATATCGGACCAGGTTTGTGATTGGATTCAGGATTTCCTAGAAGAAAGAACACAACATGTCATTCTTAACGGTTCAAAATCTGCAGATGTAGAGGTAATTTCGGGAGTACCGCAGGGAAGCGTGATAGGACCTTTATTGTTTACAATATACATAAATGACTTAGTTGACAACATCGGTAGCTCCGTGAGGCTATTTGCAGATGACACGGTTGTCTACAAGAAAGTAGCAACATCAGAAGACTCGTACGTACTCCAGGAGGACCTGCAGAGGATTAATGCATGGTGCAACAGCTGGCAGCTTTCCCTAAACGTAGATAAATGTAATATAATGCGCATACATAGGGGCAGAAATCCATTCCAGTACGATTATGCCATAGGTGGTAAATCATTGGAAGCGGTAACGACCGTAAAATACTTAGGAGTTACTATCCGGAGCGATCTGAAGTGAAATGATCACATAAAACAAATAGTGGGAAAAGCAGGCGCCAGGTTGAGATTCATAGGAAGAATTCTAAGAAAATGTGACTCATCGACGAAAGAAGTAGCTTACAAAACGCTTGTTCGTCCGATTCTTGAGTATTGCTCATCAGTATGGGACCCTTACCAGGTTGGATTAATAGAAGAGATAGACATGATCCAGCGAAAAGCAGCGCGATTCGTCATGGGGACATTTAGTCAGCGCGAGAGCGTTACGGAGATGCTGAACAAGCTCCAGTGGCGGACACTTCAAGAAAGGCGTTACGCAATACGGAGAGGTTTATTATCGAAATTACGAGAGAGCACATTCCGGGAAGAGATGGGCAACATATTACTACCGCCCACATATATCTCGCGTAATGATCACAACGAAAAGATCCGAGAAATTAGAGCAAATACGGAGACTTACAAGCAGTCGTTCTTCCCACGCACAATTCGTGAATGGAACAGGGAAGGGGGGATCAGATAGTGGTACAATAAGTACCCTCCGCCACACACCGTAAGGTGGCTCGCGGAGTATAGATGTAGATGTAGATGTAGAAATGATGATGATGATGATGATGATGATGAGTAGTGTATATAAGTGATATAACAGAAAGCATCGGATGCTCCCCGAGACTGTTCGCAGATGATGGGATTGTCCATAACAAAGTAACAACGCCAGAAGGTAGTAACGATTTGCAGAATGTGCTCCAGAGATTTGATGAATAGCGCAGGGTCTGACAGCTGACCCTGAACATAAATAACTGTAACGTATTGCGCACACATAGGAAAAGGAACCACTAGTGTATTGCTGCACTATTGATGACAAACCGCTGGAAACAGTGTCTACAGTAAAATATCTAGGAGTAACTATCTGGAGCGATCTTAAGTGGAATGAACGTAAAAAACAAATAGTGCGAAAAAACAGATGTCAGACTCAGATTTATAGGAAGATTCTTAAGGAAATGTTACTCATCCACGAAGGAAGTGGCTTATATGGCGCTTGTTCGACCCATTCTTTGTTATTGTTCATCTATCTGGGATCCCTACCAGACAGGACTGATAGAAGAGATAGTGGAGATCCAACGTAGAGCGGCACGTTTCGCCACGGGATCGTTTAGTCGGCACGAGAGCGTTACGGAGATGCTCAACAAAATCCACTGGTAGACGTTACAAGAGAGGCTTTGTGCATAACGGAGAGATTTACTATTGAAATTTCGAGAGAGCACTTTCCGGGTAGAGTCGGACAACATATTACTTCCCCCGACAAACATCTCGCATAATGACCATGAGGAGAAAATTCGAGAAATTAAAACTAATACATAGTCTTACCGGCAATCATTCCTCCCACGCGCTATTCGCGAATGGAACAGGGTTGTAGGGCTCAGTTAGTGGTACGAAAAGTACCATCCGCCACATACCATAAGGTTTCTTGAGAAATATGATGCAGGTGTAGATTGGGAAATGTTCCCAGTAAACCGCAGCACTGAAAAAGCCTTCACAGAGGCGGATTGTTGATTGATAGCTTGGATGAATAAGTACAAATTTCTAGTGGATAGTGGGGCAAACGAATCGGTTTGGGTCTGGACCTTGTGGACAAGAGGAGACTGGAAAATCAAAGGCACACATTACACGCAGTAGGGGATAACAGTATAGATTCAGTTGGAATAACTCAGTTCGAGCTTAAATTTGAAAACACATCTTTTCGTGGGCAAATGAAAGTGTTGCCATCTGTGGCTCAGGATTTCCTGCAGTACTTGGATTAGACTTTCTGGTTAGGCATCATGCTAAACTCGATCTTTGGCAACAAACAGTTGAACTCAACAGGAATTCGCTTCTGCTGGGTGCAACAGTTGCAAATGTAAAGTACACCCATTACTGATTATGTGCAGCACCATGTTTCCTTTCACTGTGGCTTCTTTAGCGATTTGTTTTATAATTTTTTTAATATTATTCTGTGCACTATCAAAGGTGTTTATTACTTATGTCATTAACTAGAATATTGGCACTTGAGCATATGTCAACTACTGTCTCTTAACTCTTCCACTTTTTAACAATCTCACTTTTGTCGTGTTCTATTTCATCGCTTTTTATTACTGTAATGCCTTTTATTCGTTATAAGCTCATTACAGACTTCAACTATTGTACCTCCCTTTATTTTACGCTGTTCAATTAATCATTGAAAACTAGTGTATGCCAACATTAGCGACATCTGGTGAACTTACAACACAAACGTCTTGTGGCTGCTATACGGCAACTTATTTTGAACAGTAGTGCTACTGACAACATGACTCGTGCATATGATGCTATTTATATATATTTGACGATGTTGGTGCTGGCTTTGCATTTAACATTTGACGATGTCTCTAAGGCTGCAGTATATTAGGACTTTGTTTTTATAAAACAGGTTTGCCTCTTCATACTTAAAGCGCACAAATGCATTATATGTCAGTAGTACTTTTCATTATGTTCTGTTTTTTGTTTTTAAGCTGTAGACAATCTGCGAGTGTATTTATGTTTTTCCCCATTTTTTGCTGCAGATCTATTGATGGTCATTATAGACCGAAACCGATAATCTGTTAACAAAAAGTTTGTGACCATAGACGTAAATTAAAGTAAACCTATTACTAAGGTAGAGCCAAATAAACTGTGCACAGCGGCATTAAAAGTTGTTTCAGATTTGTTACAGTAGATTCCTCAAAATATTAGTCTATCGCAGTTGCTGACGGGTCTGCAATATGCTAAAAATTCTTATATACAAGTGTACTGAAACCAATACAGGTTACTAAAGAACCTCCAGCCACTGATTAAACAGTTTATACATCAGAAGCTTGAGGAAGGCACAACATAAAACGGTGATAGCCCTTGGTCAGCAAGTATAGTAGTTGTACCAAAAACGTCACCTGATGGAACAAAGAAATACCGATTTTACTGTGATTACAGATTTCCAAATGAACGTACAGTAACTGACAAGGAAAGCATTTCTGAAGAAGAGAAATTTGTTAACATCGAGTATAGGTTTAAGTGTCAGGAAGTCGTTTCTGAAAGTATTTGTATGGAGTGTAGCCATGTATGGAAGTGAAACATGGACGATAAATAGTTTGGACAAGAAGAGAATAGAAGCTTTCGAAATGTGGTGCCACCGAAGAATGTTGAAGATTCGATGGGTAGATCACATAACTAATGAGGAAGTATTGAATAGGATTGGGGAGAAGAGAAGTTTGTGGCACAACTTTACTAGAAGAAGGGATCGATTGGTAGGACATGTTCTGAGGCATCAAGGGATCACCAGTTTAGTATTGGACGGCAGCGTGGAGGGTAAAAATCGTAGAGGGAGACCAAGAGATGAATACACTAAGCAGATTCAGAAGGATGTAGGTTGCAGTAGGTACTGGGAGATGAAGAAGCTTGCACAGGATAGAGTAGCATGGAGAGCTGCATCAAACCAGTCTCAGGACGGAAAACCACAACAACATCCAATCCCTAATATAATCAAAACTTTGGATAACCCTGGGTCAGTGTAAATTTTTTCCACAACAGATCTAATCACCAAATTGAAGTATGTCCAGAAGACAGGCTTAAGACGTAGTTTACAGCATCATCCAGTCACTACCAATATCACAAAATTCTCCTGAAACGTTCGATTACTTGTTAGATGGAGAACTTTAAGGTTTAAAACTGAAAAAATGCATGGTCTATTTGTACAACATCATAGTTATTGCTGAAGGTTTAGACGAACACATGAAATACATAAGTTATGACTAACTGACAACCTCAGCTGCCGACAGGTGTTATTGTTATATCTCGATGTGGACAGCTGAAAATGTGTGCCCCGACCGGGACTCGAACCCGGGAAGCGTGCAAGGGATAAGTCCCTGCAGTCACGCTATTCATCTGTTTCCTCGGTAGCTCAGATGGATAGAGCGTCTGCCATGTAAGCAGGAGATCCCGGGTTCGAGTCCCGGTCGGGGCACACATTTTCAGCTGTCCACATCGAGGTATAACAACAACACCTGTCGGCAGCTGAGGTTGTCAGTTAGTCATAATTTATTCCAGGGAACAGCTGCATGGTCATCAGCAGTAACTGTTCTTTCGGAAAAAAAAACAAGTTACTGTCTTCAAATAAATACATAAGTAATTGATAGATTAAGAACAGCTGCCGCGCAGGATTAGCCGAGCGGTCTGGGGCGCTGCAGTCATGGACTGTGCGGCTGGTCCCGGCGGAGGTTCGAGTCCTCCCTCGGGCATGGGTGTGTGTGTTTGTCTTTAGGATAATTTAGGTTAAGTAGTGTGTTATCTTAGGGACTGATGACCTTAGCAGTTAAGTCCCATAAGATTTCACACACATTTGAACATTTTTTTAAGAACAGCTTGTTGTGGTGTCACCGCCAGACACCACTCTCGGTAGGTGGTAGCTTAAATCGGCCGCGGTCCATTTAGTACATGTCGGACCCGCGTTTCGCCACTGTGTGATCGCAGACCGAGCGCCACCACAAGGCAGGTCTCGAGATACGGGCTAGCACTCGCCCCAGTTGTACGGACGACATTGCTAGCGACTACACTGACGAGCCTTTCTCTCATTTGCTGAGAGACAGTTAGAATAGCCTTCAGCTAAGTCCATGGCTACGACCTAGCAAGGCGCCATTAACCGTATCTGAAGATAGTCTTATTTGTATTATCAAGAGCGATGTACCAAAGAACTATATAAAAGTTAAGTATTCGAGGAGCTGCATACTTTTCTTATTAGCATTCAATACTTATCCTGTTCCAGACTTCACGCCAGTCGGCGTGTGTGTACGCGTGCCTTTCGGCTCCCTTCTCAGTGTGGCGTAGCTAGCTTGTTACGCCACAACATTTGTCTCACATTGAGCATTGACAAATGTTATTTTGCATGTTCACAAGTTAATCACCTTTGGTATATTATTAGCCAAGAGGGAGTGAGGACAGATCCTCACCTCATTTCAGTTGTGCATGATTTCGCAGCTCCACAGACAGTACAACAGTTACAATCACTCTTTGGACTAGCAACTTCTTACCAAAAAGTTGTCAAAGAATTTGCAGAAATTGTGCAGTCATTGACTTGATTATTAAAAAAAGGAATTACGTCTCATTAGACATCAGGGTATCATACAGCATTTCACAATTTAAAAGAGATATTAACTGCAGATTCTGTATTAGTTTTTCTTGTTTTTACCAAAGAATTTTATTATTATATGATGCAAGCAATACTGCTTTAGACGCCATTTTAAGGCAAAATGTAGATGATCAGGAACGCCCAGTAGCATGAGTCTCACCAGATGCACAAGGTTGACTACAGTTATTCAAATACAGAGAAAGAGATGTTAGACTTAATATATAGTATTTTGCTTATTTGTTGTTATTTGTCTGATCATAAATTTAAAGTACTTACACATCATGTGCCCTTGAGTGGTTCTTGGGACTAAAAGACCCTTCAAGTCGACTAAGAAGATCGGCACTCAAACAGAGAGAGTTTTAGTATGAAGTAGTTCACAAGCCTGGGGTCAAACATACAAATGCAGACATGCTCAGTAGGAAAATTAAGGTGTCGTAACTATCCAGGCATTAGACCTAGTAGAAGGCCGCTGGAATCGTGGCCGAAACGTTGGTTTTTCTATAGCAGCAGTAGTTTTTACATTATGACGCGGTACCAAACCCAGAAAACTTTTATGTCGACTGACTCTGGCTGCGGAAGCCTACGCAATTATATCCAGGTCACATTTGACAGACGGTACAAGCAGCTGACAAGGAACATCAGTTCTCTTTCCAGCATCAATCCCGACTTGCGGGGTCTGCTGGTGAATCAGATGTGGCATGTTAAATTTTAAGGGGTGGCTGGATTCCCTTCCTGTCGCCAACCTGTACCGCCAGGGAGGAAGTAGTGTACCCCAACTGTCTGCATCTAGTGTAATCCATGGAATAGTATAAACGTGTTAACATGTCTGTGAGCCGTGTAACTGAGGCGGAACATGAGGACCAGCCCGGTATTCACCTAGCGCGATGTGGGAAACCGCCTAAAAACCACATCGAGGGTGGCTGGCACACCGGCCCTCGTAGTTAACCCGTCAGGTGGATTCGATACAGGGCAAGCGCGTCTACCCATGTCCAGGAAGCAGCGAGTTAGCGCTGTAGGCTACCCTGGCGGGTTGACAAGGAACATCAATTATACAGTACTAACCACAGTTTCTCTGTAGGCCAACAAGATACAGATCATATATCATTGATCCTGCAGCACTCCAAACTGAAGTGTTACTACAAGCACATGACCATGGACTGTCGAGACACTGCGATAAAAGAGCTACTAGAAGAAAATTGCAGAGAGGTTTTGGTGGAGAATGTGATGTAGTGATGTGGAGCAATACATTAGAAATTGCCTTCCTTGTACTCAATGAACAGATGTAATCCACCAAAGGTACAACTCCAGCGTTTACCAGAATCAGAAAAACCTTTTCAAATTGTAGGAATTGATGTGTTAAGACTTATTAACAGAAGTTTGACAGGAAATAAGTATGTACTGGCTAGGATCGAACATTTTTCGACATACCCAGTAACGACACCCATACGAGATCAAAAAGCCATACATGGACAGCCAAGCACAACAATTTTAATATGACAGTAGTTGTTATTAGGACTGCAGCAAGCAGAAAAAGAATTTCTGACAGAGTTACAACATGTTGACCCTTTGGTAAAAAGTAATATAACATTTTTCTGCAATGTTTCTACATTTATTATTTATTCAGATCATGCTATGTATACATTAACATACAATTTCCAGTATTAGGGGGAAACTGTCGTTACCAATGTTTTGCAATCCATTAACATCATTAAAATGGAATCTTATCAATAAGAGTGTTTGGTTCAAACTGGTGAAGCGGTAGTTGTTTTGGAACAAAGGGATACACATGTTGTTATGTCAATGAGATATCTTAATAATTGCATCAAAGGGATAGTCACCATTTGTCCGGCTTTAGCAGCGTATGCTGACAAGCGATTGTCTGAAATCCAATTATTCCTAGGAAATATGGATGCACCAGAGTGAAAAAGGGTAGTGTCAATTCCTCTACCCCACATTCAATGGCTTGACAATCAATGGATCTGTTAAATGCACTATAAGAAACAGTAATAGTAAATTGCTACAAAAATAAAACATTTATGGGTATGACAAAACTAGAGTTAAGTCAGAGAGGATTATTAGTCAATGGAACCAAGTGTGATGCAGTTGGAGATCAGTTTCATCTCCCTGGTAGAATTATAGGTTCCAGGATGATACAGGTACTCGACCTATGTTGTATTGTCCGCAGAAACCTCCATGTGTGTTTCCCACGTAAAACCTGACTCAAGCAATAGATGAATTAATCATTTCACAAAAAGGAAAACTTTTGGTAGATCCAACAGCATGTATGGTAATATCAAGACAAATGTAGATTGAATGTCATTACAATCACTGTATCAATCACTAGTCTTATCGGTGTTCTATGATTTATTTGTGCAGTACATTTTTGACTAAGGAGGAAAAGCCATTTTGCAAAAGAAACAATGCTTCAAGAAATTCCGATGGAGTGGATTTGTACTAGAAAATAAGAGATTTTTAAGGACACAATGTATGAAGAAGCAACCCAGGAAAATAATATTAAACTGGGATAAAAAATTTTGTGCTTAACGGAATCATAGGTTTAGAGCAAATGTAAATATGTAAGATAGCTCACTAGTAGGCTCGGAAAGTGTAAAATTTGGGACAAATTTTATTAAAGTGGAGGAGAGTGTTGTGCATCAAGAAAGTAATGAATTGGGGGAGTGAAATTTTCTAACTGCAAACAGAATGGCATTTCTCAAGCACAAGGAAATATCAACACGATTCGCAGTTAGGTGCCTTGAAGAGGGTTCATCGAACTATCTTCAAGCTATTTCTCTACTGTTCCACTCTTGAACAGTGCGCGGGAAACATGAACACTTAAATATTTCTTTGCGAGCTCTCATCTCACTTATTTTATTATGATAATCATTTCTCCATATATAGATGGACAAGTCATTTTCACACTCAAAGGACAAATTTGTTGATTGAAATTTCGTGAGAAAATCCTGCCGCAACGAAAATCACCTTTGCTTTAATGGTTGCCACCCCAATTCATGTATCATATACGTGGCTCTCTCTCTCCCCTATTGTTGTTGTGGTCGTCAACAACAACAGGGGAGAGAGAGAGCCACGTATATGATACATGAATTGGGGTGGCAACTATTAAAGCAAAGGTGATTTTCGTTACTGTCTCTCCCCTATTTCATGATATTACAAAACGAGCTGCCTTTCTGTGATCTTTTCGTTGTCCTCCATCAGTCCTGTCTGATGCAGATCCTACACCACACAGCAATACTCCAGAAAAGAGTGGACAACAATAGTGTAAGCAGACTAGACCTGTTGAATTTCCTAAGTGTTCTGACAATAAACCACAGTCCTTGGTTTGCTTTCCCACGTCATCTAAGTGATCGTTCCAATTTAAGTTATTCATAGTTTTAATCACTAAGTATTTAATTGAATTTGCAGCCTTTAGTTTTGTGTGTTTTATCCTGTAACCGAAATTTGCTGGATTTCTTTTAGTACTCAAGTGGATGATTCACACTTACCATTATTTAGAGTCAATTGCCATTTTCCTAAATCGTTTTGCAATCTGTTTTGATCATATGATGACTTTAAAATGCGGTAAATGACAGCATCATCTGCAAGCAATCTAAGAGGGCTTATCAGTTTGTCTCTTGTTGTGTACATAGTTCCGCGTAGTCAGCGCGTACTCAACTTTCCCACTAGAGCGCGCCCCGCTAAGCACAACAGCGCAGGCGCAGTGCTCGTCCGTCTCCGTACTACGAGATGGCGCTGCCATAGAGACGGACCAAATTCTGCTTCCGCCGATCTGCGTATTAATATGTAACGCAGCCAATGAGATTGCTGCTAACGTAGAATCTTTTCTCCTCGTGGATCACACTAGCGCAGTGATACATGAACGCGTGAGGTATTATAACGAGTGTACAGACCTCCGATTAGTCTGCCTGCATCAGTCTGTACCAGTCTGCATTTGTGTGCACCAGTCTGTACGAGTTCTACATTTATCTGTACCAGTCTATAGCCAAGTTTCAGTCTGCGCCTAATAAGATTACCATATTCCTGTACATAGCTATGAAGAAAAATTTATGGACACTTTTGTCAAGTATCAGAGATATATGTGAGAATAAGATTAACGTACCAATACCAAAGGAATTTCAGATTGCCAATTGTAAATAGCATCCAGAACCAAGTTAAGTAATTTTTATGCTTGTTATTATTTTAATAAATGTGTGTGAAAATTAATCAAGTTCTGTTTAAAGTTGGTCACCGTCAATCTGCTACTCGAAGCGTGCAAGTGGCATTTCTATCGTCTGACCAAATGGCAGAAGATAAACACGCCATGATAAGACCACGAGACATATTGCTGACACTCGCCTACTTCGTTAGAGTGACAGGTCAAATAATCTGATGGTGTGTGTACTGAAGGTCTTACTGAACGCCCACCACATCTCTCAAATCGTTTCTGTAGATCAAGAACAGTAGAGGACCTATAACACTTCATTGGGGAACGCCAGATGTTACCTCTGATTTACTCGATGACTTTTCGTCAATTACTACGAACTATTACCTTTCTGACAGGAAATCTCGTATCCAGTCGCACAACTGAGACAATAGTCTATGGACACGTTTTTAGATTAAAAATCGCATTTGAGGAACGGTGTCAAAGGCCTTACTTCCATACTTTTAGGTTTCTAGGACATCCCCTGTCGATAGCACTCATTATTTCATGAGAATAAAAGGCTAATTGAGTTTCACAAGAACGATGTTTCCTGAATCCGTATTAGCTCTTTGTCAATAAATCGTTTTCTTCGAGGTAACCCATAATGTTCGAACATAGTATATGTTCCAAAATACCGCTGCATATCGACGTTAGTGGTATGGGTCTATATTTCTGCGGATTACTCCTATTTCCTTTCTTGGGTATTGTTGTTTTCAGTCTTTAGCTACGAATTGTTTCTAGGAGCGAGCGGTTGTATATGATTGTTACGTACGGAGCTATTGTATCTGAAAGGCACCTGACTGGTATACAATCTGAACAGAGGTCTTTCCTTTATTAAGTGATAAGCTGCTTCTTAGTCCTGTTTTATTGCAACTGGTAACGCCATACAGGTTCCTTGGCCTTCATCCTGACAAACAGTAGGAGTTTCCACCCAGGAGTGGGCGATTCCTACACTGCATAGAATATGCAGGAAAAAAAAAGCTTATCTGCTATGGGATAACATTATTTGTGGGGCACAGTAATATTTTATGGTGCTTTTTTCTTAAGACCTGTGGAATAACAAAATGCTCTTTGTCCAGAGCATCATATGCTGATACAATACCTTAAGCATATCTAAATGGGCACAGAGGCTTCTAACAGATACGAGGGTTGGAACATTAATAGTGGCAACTATTTATTTACAGCTCATACAAAATAGATACGTGTTTCAAAGTTTTACTGACCTGCAAAGTAGTCACCAGCATTGTGTATAAGTCGTTGCCAGCGATGTGGAAGTCGCAGGATACTCTTAGCAGTGCCAGTTGTGTTGACAGTTCGAGCGGCGCGGTCTATTGCCCGACCAATTCGTAGCACTTCTGCAGCGAATGCCGTGATGTGTTTCCTTCAGTTAAGAAATCGAGTTGAACTCACGAGGGCTTAAGTCAGGGGAGTGCAGTAGGTGGTATAGCACTTAGCAGCCCCATCAGTCAAACAAATCAGTAACAGTAACAGCTTACACTGTACGTGCTTGAGCATTGTCCTGCAAAATGATGGTCATGTCCTGCAGAAAGTGTCATCACTTCTGTTTCTAAGCTGGTCGTAGGTTGTGTGATGACACTTTCTGCAGGACATGACCATCATTTTGCAGGACAATGCTCAAGCACGTACAGTGTAAGCTGTTACTGTTACTGATTTGTTTGACTGATGGGGCTGCTAAGTGCTATACCACCTACTGCACTCCCCTGACTTAAGCCCTCGTGAGCTCAACCCTATTTATTAACTGAAGGAAACACTTCACGGCATTCGCTGCAGAAGTGCTACAAATTGGTCGGGCAATAGACCGCGCCGCTCGAACTGTCAACAGTACTGGCACTGCTAAGAGTATCCTACGACTTCCACATCGCTGGCAACGACTTATACACAATGCTGGTGACTACTTTGAAGGTCAGTAAAACTTTGAAACACGCATCTATTTTGTACGAGCTGTAAATAAATAGTTGCCACTATTAAAGTTCCAATTCTCGTATTTCATGTACATCCTAATTTAGTGTTAAATGTTACCAAATTCATCATTTTTGACAAGTCCACCAACGTGTGGTCACATTACACTATCATTTATGTTAAATGCAGATACACTGCTGTCTCCATTCATATCCGCATTTTATTCATATATCCTGTTAAAGTAATACGAAAGCCATGTTTTCACATTGCCACCCGCCTTTTCTGTTCGAGTAGCATTTTATGTATGCCTTCCAAGGCAAAGATTTCCACAATAACTTCACTTAAAGGCATAATTTCTTTAACAAGCAACGGTATTAGTCTATTTGATATACTGTTGTTTGTTATTAAGATATGTTCAGTAACAATACGTGCAATGTCCGGTCCACCATATGTTGATACAACATAATCACCTTTTTTAAGCAGATGTAACTGGGAGTAGAGGTTTATAAACTTATTTTTTGTAAACACCTTCTAATCCATCAATTTTCTGCAAGCACACCAACACGTGGCGATTTAGCATTAGTACATACAGTATATGCAGATATGCTGTATTCTCCTTTTATAACCAGGTTTTTCCATGTTCTAAGTGTAACTGTATATGCAAATTATTAAAGATTTTGTCCAAGAAAATTTCTGGCTAGGAGTAGGTTGTTTTCTTTATCATTCAACTGTGATATAGTTTCCTCAGCCTGTGGGAGTATCTACACCTGTGCACGCGCACGCATACACACACACGCACACACACACACACACACACACACACACACACACACACAAATACAGCAGCGCAATAGCTCTAGTTGTTTACTATTGGATAAAGTCAGTTCCTCAAGTAATATTTGCATTTTTGGATCTATAGTGTATATACAAAGTGTTGACAACCACAATTAGACAGTATTCTGTATTATGAACAGAGGTGAAAGTATAACCAAGTGTCACCGTTGTTAGATGGTCATGGAGATAGATTCTGTAGGAATCAGTAAGCATAAAGCTGTATTTAAGAGAGCTAAAGTCAGCACAAGTACATAGTAAGTGCTGACTAGCACTGTAACTCACCCAACATCCGCCACAATCAACGTGTCTTAGTGTATATAAGGAGTGTCTTCAACAGCTAGCACTGAGTTTTTATGCGAGATTTTCCGACTAGACATTTGGAAGAAAGGGAAGAAGTGCCCTTCACAGATACTCCGATTTGGTGGGAATTTGTATCACTGTTGGCTGGTAAAGATAGCAACCTGCACATGGTGTGGTACCATATAAGAACACCAATATTTTTGCACAAATTCTTTGTTCCTTTGCATCTAAATCTGCGTATACAGTATGGAAAAATCTGGATACGAATAGAAAATACAAGATATCATCATTTATTCTATATTCTAATGGAAAGTAGTCACACGTTGGTGTGCCCCATTTGGATTTGCTTCAAAAAGGGGTGGTTATATCATGTCAGTATATGGTGTACTGGACATTGTGCATACTGTTATTACACAGAGCTTAAAAAAAGCAGTGTATCAAATAACTAACATCAATTCTTATTAAAGAAACTATGCCTGTAAGTGCAGTTAATGTGGAAAACTTTGCCATGAAAGACAACTGTAAACTGTTAGTCGAACAAGAACAGAGTAATGGATAAAATTCGGGTATGAATGGGGATACAACAAATTTGCTTTTAGTCGAAAATAATGGACTCGATGATGTAATGATGTTTACTGATACATGAGAGGTATATGATAGATTGGTTTATAGGTGTCTATTCTCATTTTAATCTGCTTAAAAAGGATGGTTATACTCTACCAGCATGTGGTGGACTGGATTAAGTACATCTTTAAAAAAAAAAACAGCACTATAAACTTCTACTGTTTCCCACAAATATTGTCATTCCATACAAGATAAGTAGATGTTTCTTAGGATATTCTACATAGTTTACGTTGCATTAGAGCTTAACAGTAACAAACTCTATGGCAGAGTTAGCAAAAAGCTGTTTTTTTTTTGGTAAGACGATGTACTTCACATCAGCATTGTATATTGAGACAGATAATACCTAGATAGGTGAACTCTTGACGTGATGGCTATGATAACACTATGATCTTAACTGTTCCTTAAACAAAAACTGACCAGCAATAAAAAATCGTGATTTTAGTGTCAAAACAGAGAATTGACAGGCAATACCATGGATAGTTGATGCAGACAGTAGTCTATGGGGCTAGAGACATTGTTGAATTCCTTGCAGGCTATGTCAGAAGCAACATGTACACTCCACTAAACTAGTAGTGACACAAAGCTATATCAGAGTGTATTACATGTAAAATAATCGGATTCTGTCATCACATAAACCATCCACAGTATATCAGTTATAATTCGTTGCCTATATCAATACATCATCTTACTCTAGAAACGTTATACCGATTTTATAGATACATTTAGAAGAAAGCATTATACAATGGAAGTAATTAGAATTTGCGATAGATGCTGGGAGCACTTGATGTAGAAGAGCGATGGCAACACATACCTTTACATTAATAGGGAGAAGATTAAACAATCTACGAACATGATGTCAAGACAAAACTGCCATTTCTCTTATACAGGAGCAATACTACGGCATCAAGAGGGATACTGAAAAAGATTGGTGAGACAGCATCGCAGTCAAACTATACTTTTAAGTTTCGATTTATAACTATAGAATGGATAGTTTGTGTTTGGCCGTGTGGAAGACTGTCTAAATATATTAAAAGCTGTCGATACAGAAGTGTTGTATTAAAGCAGGAGACACTAATTTTTTACTCAATTCAGAACATTGTTTGCCTCAGTGCCATCACAATTCTAAGTGTTTGGTAATAAAATGTGGTACTACTGTGATTTCTAGCAATACACACTAGTTTCATTATTCTTCAGAGATGGGAGACACTCAAAATAAATATATGTTTTGGACATTCTGCATTAGACATAAACTGCCACAAACACTAAGGTGGAGTTAGAAGAAAATGCGATATAATTATATACCTCCAGAGGATGCATCTGTTTTTTGTTAAAGTGAGGTATCAACTTCCTAAATTGAGACAAGTAATAACAAGATAGGACAACTCTTAATATGATGGTTAAATTACACCATGATCTTAAAATTACCTTTGAAAACTGATCAGTACTACACAGTTCCACCTCATCTGTTAACAACTGCGTTTTACGATGTTGGGAACAGTATGCCAGAGGCAATTATCATACTCTGCTAAGCTAGTAGCGAATCAGTTGTATACTGGAGTATATTACATATGTGGCAAAATAAGTGCTGTATCATTTGAGAGATACAGAGACAAGCAAGTGTGCCGGGAGTTACCCCAGTTCTCTGCTATTAGCGCCAAAACGTCATAAAGCGCCTGTGCTTAGCATACAAAGTACTGCTCTATAATCTAAGAACGAAATTAAAAATTAATGTAGCTTTTTCAAGCTTTGTCAACATATGCTTCAGTATATCAATGTTCAAATAGTTAAATCTCAGAGTGATCAGGTGAATATGTTTCCATGAATACATCGTTTCAAATAAAAAACAAGTGGCGCTAAACAATAAAGGTAGAAAGCCAAAACTTGTTCAGGATGTGCAAATGTATGTCACAATCAACTGTTCCAAGTTTCAACTTGATCGGAGCTATATTTTGCTCAAAATCGGCGTTTTTATGAAAAATTGAAGGCAGTAAATAATATTCTTAGTGTTCCGGCATAACAGTAAGGCACGAAGATAAAGAGTGCAAGAGCAAAAGGGCCTGTGAGAAGCCGTCAGCCAACAGCCAGCTGACAAAATGGTTCAAATGGCTCTGAGCACTATGGGACTTAACTGCTGAGGTCATCAGTCCCCTAGAACTTGGAACTACTTAAACCTAACTAACCTAAGGACATTACACACATCCATGCCAGAGGCAGGATTCGAACCTGCGGCCGTGGCGGTCGCGCGGTTCCAGACTGTAGCGCCCGCTGACAAGGACCGAACCCCGACAAAAATGCCCCTTGCCGAAGAGAATATAGGCGCTGCTCCTGCCAGCCTCTGCCGCACAGTATTAGCACAGTATTCGCACAGTACTAGGAGAGCACTACGATAGCAGTGACGTGTGATCCCTATCAATTGCTTACATGGACCTTGTATACAGCAAAGGACTTTGATTGTTTGTGTGTCGCCCTTCACTTGCGACTACTCCTTGTAAGTCCCAAAGTTAAGTATCGTCAATCTTCGTTATTATAATAAAAGCTATTGGAGTGATTTGCTTCAACTGTTGTAGAGCTACCCTAGAAGGCAGCATCCTTTAGGCACCCTAGAAGAGACGGGTGGGCAGGACCCCACACTTAGAAACATGAAAATTCGTATGAAGCTTCAGATTGATATAAAAATTTTAATTATGTGACCCCATTAAGCTACCTCCAATAGTTCTCAAGTAACTAACTGAAAACTAGATTTGAAACAAAAACGTCACTATTTGTACTAGATTAAGTATCAGTTAAATTAATGATAGGCGGTGCTGATTACAGCATTTGATTACATCTATTAAATAGTAAAGGTATAACAAGTTTCAAGACCTTAATGTAAATAAGAATCAAGACAAGGTCTCTTAAAGTTATAGTTCAGAGGTCATCTTCTACTGTCCGTTCTGTTCCAAAAATTCTAGCTGGGCAAGTTTAAATGCAAGGAGCTGAGACATTTTCTGTAATTAAAGCCAACTTAACTCCATTCAAATAAAAAATTACGAAGATTGTAAATTGATACTCGGCAGTGTTATAAAATGTGTCCGAGAAAGCTGCCATTTAGATGTTGCTACTTGGCCATCCACTGCGCCGCTATACAAATACGGCATGAGAGGCAGTGAAGGACACACTTCACAACCCACTATCGTACGGTCCGCGTCAAATGCCGGCGTTAAACGCGTGTTCGGTAAGAGTAGAAAGTGAAATCGCGAGGACTGTCTACCGTCCTGGATCGTATAAATTTCACAAAGGCTTCACTTCGCACTGAGCTATCAATCGCTCTGTCTGCATCAGTCAAGTGCCAGCTTACGCGCTGTCTCGGATGACGTCAAGTTAGTCTGCTGCTAAATGCATGTTTTCGGTAGAAATAGCAAGTGAACTCGCGAGGAATGTACACCGTCCTGGATCGTCTAGTTTTCGCGGAAGTAACTGTGTGCCGCCCGTAGGAAGTGGTGAGGTTATTTTACACTTTTGTGGCGAGCAATTAACTTTGATGATTTGAGGTCAGGGCGAAAGACCATTTTAATTGGGACTTACCTTAGAGATCGCCTCCGAACTGCTCATAGTGCTGCTTATAATAGAGACATTATTATTAGTATTATTATCAGGAACATAACTACATTGTGCGTGCGAAACTTTTAACTGAAAACTTTTATCATCATATTTCCTGATTCCTCTAAGTAAACAGAGTATAGAAACATTTCTTTCAGTGAGCACAAGAAGAATGTGGACTTGCAGACTGGAAATTATGGTCAGTATATTCGCCATTGCTTTCTGGTTTACCGCAAAAATAGTTTTCAGACTCTCGTAGAAGACAGCAAACAATAATTCATATGCACAATACTATCATGGTGTTAGATACCTCTTACACAGCCTTATAGTGACGTCATAGTGTGCAGAAAATTGTTTTTAACACACTAATCATTATGGAACAAGTATCCTTGCAATTATACATGGACTTAATGCTTAGCAATAGTGTTTTCTTAAACAATGCACTATATCAGCGTATTTGTTCAAATGGTAACTATTAAACGTTTAAAGCCTTGTATTTCCATGCTCTACTAGCCATTAAAATCGCTACACCAAGAAGAAATGCAGATGATAAACGAGTATTCATTGGACAAATATATTATACTAAAACTGACATGTGATTATATTTCCACGCTATTTGGATGCGTAGATCCTGAGAAATCAGTACCCAGAACAACCACCTCTGGCCGTAATAACGGCCTTGATACGCATGGGCATTGAGTCAAATAGAGCTTGGATGGCGTGTACACGATACCACAGTTCATCAAGAGTAGTGACTGGCGTATTGTGACGAGACAGTTGCTCGGCCACCATTGACCAGACGTTTTCAGTTGGTGAGAGATCTGGAGAATGTGCAGGCCACGGCAGCAGTCGAACATTTTCTGTATCCAGAAAGACCCGTACAGGACCTGCAACATGCGGTCGTGCATTATCCTGCTGAAATGTAGGGTTTCGCAGGGATCGAATGAAGGGTAGAGCCACGGGTCGTAACACATCTGAAATGTAACGTCCACTATTCAAAGTGCCGTCAATGCGAACAAGACGTGACCTAGGCGTTTAACCAATGGCACCCCATAGCATCACGCTGGGTGATACACCAGTATGGCGATGATGAATACACGCTTCCAATGTATGTTCACCGCGATGTCGCCAAACACGGATGCGACCATCATGATGCTGTAAACAGAACCTGGATTCATCCGAAAAAATGACGTTTTGCCATTCGTATACCCAGGTTCGTCGTTGAGTACACCATCGCAGGCGCTCCTGTCTGTGTTGCAGCGTCAAGGGTAACCACAGCCATGGTCTCCGAGCTGCTAGTCCATGCTGCTGCAAACGTCGTCGAACTTTTTGTGCAGGTGGTTGTTGTCTTGCAAACGTCCCCATCTGTTGACTCAGGGCTCGAGACGTGGCTGCACGATCCGTTACAGCCATGCGGATAAGATGCCTGTCATCTCGACTGCTAGTGATTCGCGGGCGTTGGGATCCAGCATGGCGCTCCGTATTACCCTCCTGAACCCACCGATTCCATATTCTGCTAACAGTCATTGGATCTCGACCAACGCGAGCAGCAATGTCGCGATACGATAAACCGCAATCGCGATAGGCTACAATCCGACCTTTATCAAAGTCGGAAACGTGATGGTACGCATTTCTCCTCCTTACACGAGGCATCACAACAACGTTTCACCAGGCAACGCCGGTCAACTGCTGTTTGTGTATAAGAAATCAGTTCCTCATGTCAGCACGTTGTAGGTGCCGCCACCGGCGCTAACCTTGTGTGAATGCTCTGAAAAGCTAATCATTTGCATAGCACAGCATCTTCTTCCTGTCGGTTAAATTTCGCGTCTGTAGCACGTCATCTTCGTGGTGTAGCAATTATAATGGCCAGTGGTGTGTATTTAGATGAAGATGTTCAAAAGTGAGTATATGAATTACCGAGAAAAAATTTAACACAACTGTAACAAATTCCCCCGAAACTGCAAATAGCAATGGTAGATGTTCATATATTGCAGCACTTGCAGAAAATGCTATTGGCCACAATACTCTGCTGCAAATTTCAAAACAAATTTACAAGTATCACCTGAATTTCACAAATGTACCGTCTGGGAGCAGCGGCTGATAGTTGGTGCTTCATGGTGATCAAATGGCATGCAGAGAATGATTGGTGGGTCCATTTCATGATGGTGGCTACCATAACCCGAAGAGTGGTAGGGAGTGGGACTGGTGGTAGGGGGCAGTTTCCATCAGTGGGAGAATGACCCCAGACTACAGGACTGGGAGTTGTCACTTTTGGACATAAATTATGGTAATTAAGATTAGACATGAACAAACATAAGAGTGCTACTCGGAGAGGCGTGGGGAAGGCAGCCGTTTTTGGTCATAAATTATGGTCATTAAGGTTTGACTAAAACATTTGGTCATAAACTAAATCTTTTTTATTTACAGCTAAGAGATACATATCTATTTGTTTTCATTAGGGTCATAAATTACACAAATTTGCATAAAGATGGTAGGCTAACTGGCCGGTCTGCTTATGTAAAGAGAACACTGAGCTCTTTGTCTTTGTACCACTTCTGCTCCACTACTGGAGACTGTATACATTCTGCCTGCCATTAAGCTGGAGCATTCAGTGAATTTAATTTTGCTTTTTATGTAGTGCATTTTTTAAGCGGATTGAACAGGAAATGCATGTTATAAACATATTTTTTTCACATATTCTCTAATGCAGTAAACGCCCTCAATACCATCATTTTTGGCAAGTACACCAACGTGTGATCATTCTCTGTAAGTATTTACATTAAATTCAGGTTCTTGTATTCCACATTTGCACTTATATTTTTTCCATATATAAACTTTAAAGTGATTTGTAAACCTTGTTTGCACATTGACAATGACCTGCTCTTTTTGCGAGTTGAAGTTTGTAGTTTTCTGTCATGGTAAATGTTTTTGCCAGATACTCAAGTTCACGTTATTTGACCTCAACACCTTTGCATTTCCTGTTTCCTTCAGCGACTGCATTTGAAGGAGTATTTTCTTTAACAGGGACCAGTTTCAAGTCTGTTTGATGTAGACTAACATTATTTGTGAGAAGAACAAGTTTATAATGTTTTTTTTTCGTTTTTTTTTATAAGACCTGTGGAATAACAAGGCACACAGTGCCCATTGCACTAGATGTTGGTACTATATCACCAGCCTATTCTGAACTGATCCATATAGGAGTTCAGATTTATAAACAGACTTTTTGTACATCCGCCAACGTGCTAAACCTCCTCGAAACCATCATTTTCTGCAAGTATACTGCCATGTTCGATGGCGCTGTTCTTTCCGTCCCTCTGCGACCAACCTGCACCTACCTGTGAACATTGTCTCAGCAGATCATCAGTAGGGAAGCCGAGCGAAACCTACTGTACTTCGACGTGAACCAGGCTGCAATTAAAGTCACTGATCTATATTTCGGGAGAAAGTTTTCACACGAAATAAAAGGTTGGAAATTTTGTCCTTAATTAATATATTCCGAAACTTAGGTGAACAAGTACCACTGCCAAACCCATGGTAGTCTTAACACAGTCACTCACAATCCCTTTCACTCACGTTAGCAAGTTTATGGTGTTGCATTTCCCGTAAACGTAATAGCTACAAAAATACGGATTGTTTTTGGTTGAGAATGCTCGACAAATATTAAGCCTTTCGGGACCTAATGTAGTCACAGTTTTTAGCTACCGACCTGCGCAATACGCCACGCGGAATTTATGTCTTTTCTCACCACAAAATTCACTTAAAAATTCCGAAATTTCTACACACCCTTCGGAATAATTACAACACTTTTGATGTATGAAACACTGCTAGATCCGGCAACTTATCACTTCCATCGGAACTACTACTACACACGTCCGAACTGTTTCATGGCTAGGCCCCGACTCTTCTCTAGAATACTCTAAGTCTTCTCTACCAGCAGAGAAAGGCGCGCGATGAATATTGCTTTACCATTGGTCAGTTTACTCAACAGCCCATAGCATAACAACAGTCTCCCGCGTCAGTCCGCGCTTTTCATCAATAATCAATCGCAAAATAGTAAAGCTAACGATTACACTTTTTACCGACGTAATTATCTAATATGCTGAAGTTTTGTTTATGCATAAAGTTATTTACTATTGTTATTTATACCTGAATTAACTTTCCCTTTACCATAAACTTACCTTACAAATCTATTATACAAAAATCCCCTTTGTCCACATCCATACTTCTTCGAAATGTTCCCATACTAAATCCCACTACATAACTCGTTATACAATTATCTTCATATTAACCTTAAATCACACTCATGCACCATTCATACTGCTAAAACACATTTATAACATTTTACATACACAAAAAGAAATAATAATACTTTATGAAAATACTAGAACATTTTATGAAAAACATTGTATTACTTTAGTGCACTCGAGTGGGCACAATCGAAACTAAATCACAGTCCCCTATCCAATACTGTCCTCTATCGGCTGATACATTAACTACATGCGCGTCCAGTCGCGCGTCACCATCTGTCACTATCCAGTTCTGAGACACATCTCCCACTTAACCGCCTCCAAGGCAGGATCGGTATATGGCGCTATGCCTTAATGTGACCACTTTGCATTAGTGTGTACAGTGCATACATATATCTCTTATTCACCATTAGTATCCAGAAGTTTTCCATATTTTGTGTGAATGTATATTCATACAGTTTTTTTGTACAAGACTATTTGTTCTCTAAATCGTTACCCTACCTGTTGGGTGTTGGATTCTTTAGCATACAAGAGTTATTCATATTCTCCCAGTCAGCCAGAGTATCAACAAACTGTTTGCAAGGTCACTTCTTCTGTTTCTTCCGAATGTCTACCCAGGAAGACCTATGTCAATACAATGCTAGTAGTCAACGTCACCCCTTCTGTATACTGAAACACATGGATTGATACGGAGGTGGAGTGTGCTAAAATGTTATTTAACACATCATATGCAGTTGTGCACACTTTATGTGCTTTAAATACAGATTTATGCTTACTAATTCTTTCAAAATCTACCTCCATGAGCATCTAACAATGATGACATTCATTTTTATTTCCTTGTATGTTGATAACACATGAACTGATCAACTACAGCTGCGAAAAATTTCATATATACTTTAAAAACCCAAGATGTATATAGCAGATGGAAATAACGTTCGAGGAATAGTACAAGATATCCGTAGGTGGGAGGGAGACTGTCCTTTGTGAGTAGCAGCCTAACCACCATGGCATAATCCCACTATCACATGAAGGTACGGCATCATCCTACAACATCTGGTTAATGCGCTATACTATATTCTCTGTATATTGCATTCACGTACATCACCACACTACAGTGTTTGTCTAATGTACTGTACTGTCTCGGATGTGAGACTGTTACTTGTTGAGGTGCAATACCCAAATCCAGCAGTGGGATTATGCCGTGCTGGTTACAGCTGCATTTGCGAGGGAGTGTCTCCCTCCCTTCCACACCCATCTTACGTTGTTTGGCAAACATTATTTCCAACTGCTAAATGTATTTTGCATCTTAATAGTATTCTGTGTTATCAACATAGGAGAAAGGTAGAACATAGTTGGATTTTGTAAGAATCAGTGAACATAAATATATATTTAAGACAACTAAAGTCGAAACAGTTGTTTATATGTACTAACTCCTCCTCCATTACAATCGATGTGTTTTAGGGTATATAAGGGGTGGTTTTTACAATTTTGCATATAAGTTTATACACAGAATATGAAATAAATCTGGATGTGAATGGGCAACATAGAATATTTGCATTTACTCTAAATGCTAATGGAAAGTTGTCACATTTTAGTGCACTGGTAAAAAATTATAGATCTGAGGGTGTATACAAAAGATGTGTTTATTCACATTTCAATCTGACTAAAAAATATATCACCAAGAGCTGGACAGAACATATTGCAACTTTTATTCCACAAGTCTTAACAAAGAAGAACATAATGTTGTTCGACAGCTCTTAAGAAAAAGAAGCACTCAAATAAATTACTCCTTTACGTGCAATTAATTAGGAAAACTGTAAATGCAAGGTATTGAGATCAAAAAACGAGAACTCATGTATTTGGCAAAAACAACTGCCATGAAGAAATAAACAAACTGCAGCTTGCCAAAGAGCAGGTCATTGCCAATGTGCAAGCAAAGTTTACATATCACTTTAAAGAGGGTTTGGGAAAAATCTGGATGCAAATGTGGAATACAAGGCTCCACATTTGAACAGTCATTTCTTAAAAGGGCAACTGTACATTGGGATGATAATAGTCGTGGGATACCTCCTAATGTCGTGTTGGACCTTCTTTTGCCTGAATTACGGCAGCAGCTCGCCATGGCATGAACTCAACAAGTCGTTGGAAGTTCCCTGGAAAATATTGAGCCATGTTGCCTCTATAGCGGTCCATAATAACGCAAATGTTGGCAACACACGAATTTGTGCAAAAACTGACCACTGGATTATGTCGATAAATGCTCGATGAGATTCATGTTGGGCGATTCACGTTGGCAAATTATTTGCTCGAATTATCCAGAATGTTCTTCAAACGAATCGCAAACGACTCTGACCTGGTGGATGGTGCATTGTTAGCCATAAAAATTCCATCGTTGTTTGGGAACATGAAGTCCATGAATGGCTGCAAATGGTGTGCTAGTAGCTGGACATTACCATTTCCAGCCAGTGATCGATTCAGTTGGATCAGAGGACCCGGTCCATTCATAAATACAACCCACACCATTATGGGGACACCATCAGCTTGCTCAGTTGCTCAGTGCCTTGTTGACAACTTGGGTCCATGGCTTTGTGGGGTCTGCACCACACTCGAACCCAACCATCAGCTCTTACCAACTGAAATTGGGACTCATCTGATTAGGCCACGGTTTCCACTCGTCTACGGCCCAACCGATATGGTCACGAGTCCAGGAGAGGTGCTGTAGCCGATGTCGTGTTGTTAGCAAAGGCACTCGCATTGGTGGTCTGCTGCTGTAGCCCATTAACACCAAATTCCACTGCACTGTCCTCACAGATACATTCATCGTGAGTCCCACATTGATTTCTATGGTTATTTCATGCAGTGTTGCTTGTCTGTTAGCACTAACAACTCTATGCAAACGCCGATGCTCTCGGTCGTTAAGTGATGGCCATTGGCCACTGCATTGTACGTGGTGAGAGGTGTTGCCTGACATTTGGTATTCTCGGCACACTCTTGAAATTTGTGGATCTCGGAGTCTTGAGTTCCCTAACGATATCAGAAATAGAACGTCCCACTCATCTAACACCAACTACCATACCTCTTTCAAGTCTGTTCTGTTAATTATCGTCGTGTGTCCATAATCACGTCGGACACCTTAACTCACGAATCACCTGAGTACAAATGACAGTTCCGCCAGTGCACTACCCTTTTACATCTTGTGTGCGCGATACTGCCGCCATCTGTATATGTGCATATCGCTATCCCATGAGTTTTGTCTCTTGAGTGTACATCAGAATGAATTTTCGGGTATGAAGAAAAAACTTATTTGTTACTACACTCCTGGAAATGGAAAAAAGAACACATTGACACCGGTGTGTCAGACCCACCATACTTGCTCCGGACACTGCGAGAGGGCTGTACAAGCAATGATCACACGCACGGTACAGCGGACACACCAGGAACCGCGGTGTTGGCCGTCGAATAGCGCTAGCTGCGCAGCATTTGTGCACCGCCGCCGTCAGTGTCAGCCAGTTTGCCGTGGCATACGGAGCTCCATCGCAGTCTTTAACACTGGTAGCATGCCGCGACAGCGTGGACGTGAACCGTATGTGCAGTTGACGGACTTTGAGCGAGGGCGTATAGTGGGCATGCGGGAGGCCGGGTGGACGTACCGCCGAATTGCTCAACACGAGGGGCGTGAGGTCTCCACAGTACAATCGATGTTGTCGCCAGTGGTCGGCGGAAGGTGCACGTGCCCGTCGACCTGGGACCGGACCGCAGCGACGCACGGATGCACGCCAAGACCGTAGGATCCTACGCAGTGCCGTAGGGGGCCGCACCGCCACTTCCCAGCAAATTAGGGACACTGTTGCTCCTGGGGTATCGGCGAGGACCATTCGCAACCGTCTCCATGAAGCTGGGCTACGGTCCCGCACACCGTTAGGCCGTCTTCCGCTCACGCCCCAACATCGTGCAGCCCGCCTCCAGTGGTGTCGCGACAGGCGTGAATGGAGGGACGAATGGAGACGTGTCGTCTTCAGCGATGAGAGTCGCTTCTGCCTTGGTGCCAATGATGGTCGTATGCGTGTTTGGCGCCGTGCAGGTGAGCGCCACAATCAGGACTGCATACGACCGAGGCACACAGGGCCAACACCCGGCATCATGGTGTGGGGAGCGATCTCCTACACTGGCCGTACACCACTGGTGATCGTCGAGGGGACACTGAATAGTGCACGGTACATCCAAACCGTCATCGAACCCATCGTTCTACCATTCCTAGACCGGCAAGGGAACTTGCTGTTCCAACAGGACAATGCACGTCCGCATGTATCCCGTGCCACCCAACGTGCTCTAGAAGGTGTAAGTCAACTACCCTGGCCAGCAAGATCTCCGGATCTGTCCCCCATTGAGCATGTTTGGGCTGGATGAAGCGTCGTCTCACGCGGTCTGCACGTCCAGCACGAACGCTGGTCCAACTGAGGCGCCAGGTGGAAATGGCATGGCAAGCCGTTCCACAGGACTACATCCAGCATCTCTACGATCGTCTCCATGGGAGAATAGCAGCCTGCATTGCTGCGAAAGGTGGATATACACTGTACTAGTGCCGACATTGTGCATGCTCTGTTGCCTGTGTCTATGTGCCTGTGGTTCTGTCAGTGTGATCATGTGATGTATCAGACCCCAGGAATGTGTCAATAAAGGTTTCCCTTCCTGGGACAATGAATTCACGGTGTTCTTATTTCAATTTCCAGGAGTGTATATTTCATGAGTTTCCTCCGAATTTTCCATTCCAGAACACACTACTACCACTCTTATGAGGACAGTTGATGCAAAATCTCTTATATTTAGCAGAATTCTAATCTTGTTACATTTCAAAAACTCACGACTTGTGCCCTTTTCACAAATTTTGAAAAAATGATATATAAATCACAAGAAGTTATTTTATTGACTTTTAAATGGTTGTACATAACCCCACTTTTTTATTGTGCTTGAAAAGGAAATCAGAAAGAAAAACATGTGTAAAAGTTCATATTAGTTCTCTAAGTCGGTATTTTCTTTGGCCAAAGTGTCCTTCAAATGTCCGCATAAAATTTACTGCAGCTATCTTCCACATTCTACATGATTTTGCAAATATTTTACAAAAGCCACTGTAGCTGACTTTTCATATCAAGATATTTTTGCCCAAACATGTAGTACATAATTTTGAGATTTAAATCTGTAGTTAGATAATGATGTACTTTTCCAGCGAAATGAGTTTCTTTCAATGGGAGTGAATTTGTATGTTCATGTAAGTTTAATTTTGAAGCCACAAGTAAGAAAATATTGATGTGTTTGCTTCTACTGTCTATTGGGCTTTGTCCCCTTAACTTTAAATTCTTCAGTCGTTTATTTTGCTTTTCTGTCACAGCATACAGTGAGAGAAATGACTTAAAACATGCCTCATCCCTTTCAGCGCCCACTGACACATGACATTTTAATATGTATTTGTCCTATCCAGTTTTCTTTCTCCCTGTCATAGTCGTTACCGTTTCTACATCTTCTACATCAGCTAAACCCTGGAGAAAAATGTATTGTTCATCCTTTGTATTAGACTATACACCTAGGAAAACAATAGCATTTTGTTATTGTCTCCAGTATTTTGGGTACACTTCATTCTGCACCTACTATGAGAACAGCATTACCTACATAAATTTACTAATAATTTTGCTTCTATTTGCACATTCTTAAAATTATTTTAACTTAGGAGACAAAAATACTAAATGAAATGAAATTACCCGAATTCTCCACTAATTATTTTCTCATCCACGTTCTAAAAAAAAAAAAAAAAAAAAAAGAAGATTAGTGTTTAATGTACTGTCGACATCGAGATCATTAGAGATGAAGCACAATCTCGGATTGTTTCAAGGCTGGGGTAAGAAATTGGCTGTGTCTATTCAACAGAACCATCCCGCCATTTGCCTGGAGCGATTTTGGGAATTCATGTAAAACCCAAATCTGGATCGCCGGACGTGGATTTGAACCGTCGTGCTCCCGAATGCGAGTCCAATGTGCTAACCACTGCGCCACGTCGATGACTGTCTACATTCTTTCCAGAGCAGGTCTGATAAGGTTCTTGCTTTATTATATTTCTCTTATAGCTTTGGGAGTTTGAGTTTCTTTTCCCTCCAAGAACACATTCATCTTTACTGAGGAAACCAGCGTGCTTAAAGTGCTTTCACACAGCAAAATTCATATACAATGAAGCAGATCTGATAATGCATTTTGTGCTCTGAGCTCACAGAGGCCAAGTATTGTATACTATAGAGCATTGTTGAGCACTCCACTGACAAGTGTCAAAATAACAAGCTAACGTGAAGTATTTTTTTAAAAAGGCAGAGTCCAGGACATTTGACCTTTTAACAAAATACGAAGGAAATAATGGAATTTTAAACTTACTTATAATTAAGATATTGCTGCCCTTTTAACATGGATTGATAGGATTACCTTTAAGCTTTCAAAATCAATGAAAAAATGAAAATCATAAAAAGGAATATCTGCTCTATACTAATGGAGATTAGTCATACTTTGGTGTACTTGCCAAAAATGAGGGGGTGGACGGCGATCACTAAATTAGACGAGATGAGAAAAAAATCTTTTCCTAAAACTCATTTCTCCTTGGATCTGAGTAAAAATGCACCAAAGTAAAAAGCAATATCAAACCCTCCAAATTCTCTAGGTTATTCGCAGGTGTAGTGTATGCCATCTCTTTGGTAGGTTTTTTTACATCTTCTATGCATTCCAGTAATAAATCGCTGTACTACTGTGACACATAGCAATGCACATTTGTTTACATGACACTTTGATCATGAGAAACGTGGAAGATAAGTAGACTGTTTGTAATTTACATATTCTGCATCGTTTACGTTGCATTAGAGATATAGTAACAAATACTACGATAGAGTTAGCAGAATGCTGTATAATAATATACGCCCAAAGGATGTGGCTTTTTGTTTGTTAAAATTATGTGCTGCACATCAACATTCTACGGGTGCATTGAAGTCATATGACCTCTGATTTCTTTTTCTCGGCCGGCCAGTGGGAATGCTGCTTTAGGAAACGACCATTGGAAAATCGCTGACGCAACAGCAGCATGGCTACTTGACGGTGCGGTCACGGAGAGTGTCTTCATCGTTGGAAACAGCCAAAATTCGCTGGGAGCCAGGTCACATGACTACAGTGCACGAGTGCGCGTTCACCCAATGCGTTGGTGCATAGTCTTGGTGAAAGAGCGCATATGCAGTAATTTCCAGCCTTTTTCACGCAATAATGGGAGGAATTTGTCCTTCAAAATGTTTTGGTAAGATGCATCTGTAATCGCAGTGCCCTTTGGAACGCAATGAGTAAGGATTACGCTATCTCCGTCCGAGAAAATTGCCACCGTCATTTTTTCACCACTGGCGATTACCCTAATATTTTTTGTGGCGATGAGTGTGTTTGCTTTGCTTCCATTGAGCAGGCTGGTGCTTCATTTCAGGATTGAAAACCGGCATCCATGTCTCATTCATTGTCACAGCCAGTGAGGGAAACTCCCATTCATACCAACATCATGTGTCAACACCGACAACATGCCACATGCACAACTATGTGATCATGCTCCAGCATTCATGACATTCACCCGGAAGACGCAGTTCAGGTCTTCACACAGATTGCATGAAAATGTCAACATAGGAGGCGATGTGTTTCACACTCATTGGGCAACTACTCGATCACACTTTCAGACCAGCTGGTGCAAGGCCGAGAATGTCTTGGTTTGTTGGCTCATGATTTTCTGCCTTCTTTGAACTGTTGGACCCTACAACACACATTGTACACATCCATAACACCATCACCACATTTATCACTCACCTGGCGATGAAGTTCATTTGGCGTCAAGAGAAGCAAATTGAGGTAATGAATGATTACATGCTGTTTATATAATGGAAACGTCGCCATTTTAAGTATCAAAAACAGCCCTCACTCTTGCTGCTGTCGCTAGAGTCCTGTGTGTCGTACAGTGCTTTCACTTCTGTCACATATTCACAGTGAATGCATGCGTATTTTAAAACAAATCGCATATTTCTATCTGTTTCCAGTTCTGAGAAAAGTTTCGATGGTGTTGCACCTCGTATACTGCGATAGATAGTACCCAAGTAGGTTAACCCTTTACATGACAGTTCGCTCAGGTCGCCCAAGGGCTACTACTGCAATGGATGACCGCTATTATGGCTCGGAGGAACCCTGATAGAAACGCAATCATGTTGAATAATGCTTTTCGTGCAGCCACAGGACGTCGTGTTATGACTCAAACTGTGTGCAATAGGTTGCATGATGCGCAACTTCACTCCAGACGTCCGTGGCGAGGTCCATCTTTGCAACCACGACACCATGCAGCGCTATACACATGCACCCAACAACATGCCGAATGGACCGCTCAGGATTGGCATAACGTTCTCTTCACCGATGAGTGTCGCATATGCCTTCAACCAGACAATCGTCGGAGACGTGTTTGGAGACAACCCCGTCAGGCTGAACGCCTTAGACACACTGTCCAGCGAGGGCAGCGAGGTGGAGTTTTCCTGATGTTTTGGGGTGGCATTATGTAGGGCCGACGTACGCCGCTGGTGATTATGGAAGGCGGCGTAACGGCTGTACAATACGTGAATGCCATCATCCGACCGATAGTGTAACCATATCGGCAGCATATTGGCGAGGCATTCGTCTTCATGGACGACAAATCGCGCCCCCATCGTGCACATCTTGTGAATGATTTCCTTCAGGATAACGACATCGCTCGATTAGTGTGGCCAGCATGTTCTCCAGACATCAACGCTATTGCCTGGGATAGATTGAAAAGGGCTGTTTATGGACGACTTGACCAACCAAACACTCTGAGGGATCTACGCCGAAGCGCCACGGAGGAGTGGTACAATATGGACCAACAGTATCTTGATGAACTTGTGGATAGTATGCCACGACGAATACAGGCATACACCAATGCAAGAGGATGTGCTACTGAGTGTTAGAGGTAACGGCGTGTACAGCAGTTTGGAACACCACCTCTAAATGCCTCGCTGTATGGTGGTATAACATGCAATGTGTGGTTTTCATGAGCAATAAAAAGGGCGGAAATGATGTTGATTTTGATCTCTGTTCCAATTTTCTGTACAAGTTCCGGAACTCTCGGAATCGAGTTGACGCAAAACTTTTTTTGATGTGTTTATATAAACAGTGTTTCACACAGTTGAAAACATCATTTTATTCTCTGCAGAATAAAATTTGTTAAGACTTTCTCGCCTACACACTTCCATATTATTTGTTAATATGCACTTTGCTGAGTGAGAACAATATGCCATTCGACTCCAATTAAAGCATATCAGGAACAGCTCATCACACACACAAAAAGCAGTGTAAAGAGGACTTAACCAGAATTGGCAACAGAAGCTATAGAATTTTAATATAAGCACTAGGTATAAGACCATATAAGTGTACTTCAATACAGGAAAAACGTAACACTCTAGAGACACTGTGTCAAGATCAAACTACCTTTACTCCATTACAGGAGCAACAATGTAGCAGCAAGAGGCATATCGGAAACATATGGCATGGAAGGACTTGAAAACATTTCGAGGAAGTATGAAAGTCTTGTGTCTGTACCATAAAAAGTGAAATTGGCAGTCGTTATAGTGGACATTCTAATGATCCAACTGCCAGGACTATTGTACCAACCTTGTTAAAACAACTATTATCTTATGGACGTGGATATAATACAAGATCTTGCTGGTAGTTTTAGCAGAATGGATATGTGACTACCTAAGTGTAGTAACCGCATTCAGCCATCACCAGGGGACACTGGTCGAACAGCTTAGGGCGCCGAAGGAGAGTCGCCAATAACTATGGAAAGAAAACAACAGCAGTGGACAGAAAACGAAGCAACGTAGCAGAATGACATGTATATTACTGGCCATTAAAATTGCTACACCAAGAAGAAATGCAGATGATAAACGGGTATTCATTGGACAAATATATTATACTACAAGTGACATGTGATTACATTTTCACACAATTTGGGTACATAGAACCTGAGAAATTAGTACCCAGAACAACCACCTCTGGCTCTAATAACGGCCTTGATACGCCTGGGCATTGAGTCAAACAGAGCTTGGATGGCGTGTACAGGTACAGCTGCCCATGGAGCTTCAACACGATACCACAGTTCATCAAGAGTAGTGAATGGCGTATTGTGACAAGCCAGTTGCTCGGCCACCATTGACCAGACGTTTCCAATTGGTGAGAGATCTGGAGAATGTGCTGGCCAGGGCAGCAGTCGAACGTTTTCTGTATCCAGAAAGACCCGTACAGGACCTGCAACATGCGCTCATGCATTATCCTGGTGAAATGTAGGGTTCCGCAGGGATCGAATGAAGGGTAGAGCCACGGGTGGAAACACATCTGAAATGACGTCAGCTGTTCAAAGTGCCGTTAATGCGAACAAGAGGTGACCGTGACGTGTAACCAATGGCACCCCATACCATCACGCCGGGTGATACGCCAGTATGGCGATGACTTATACCCTATTCCAATGTGCGTTCACGGCGATGTCGCCAAACACGGATGCGACCATCATGATGCTGTAAACAGAACCTGGATTCATCCGAAAAAATTATGTTTTGCCATTCGTGCACCCAGGTTTGTCGTTTAGTACACCATCGCAGGCGCTCCTGTCTGTGCAGCGTCAAGGGTAACCGCAGCCATGGTCTCCGAGCTGATAGTCCATGCTGCTGTAAACGTCGTCGAAGTGTTCGTGCAGATGGTTGTTGTCTTGCAAACGTCCCCATCTGTTGACTAAGGGATCGAGACGTGGCTGCACGATCCGTTACAGCCGTGTGGATAAGATGCCTGTCATCTCGATTGCTAGTGATACGAGGTCGTTGGGATCCAGCACGGCGTTCCGTATTACCCTCCTGAACCCACCGATTCCATATTCTGCTAACAGTCATTGGATCTCGACCAACGCTAGCAGCAATGTCGCGATACGATAAACCACAATCGCGATAGGCTACGATCCGACCTTTATCAAAGTCGGAAACGTGATGGTACGCATTTCTCCTCCTTACACGAGACGCCACAACAACGTTTCACCAGGCAACGCCGGTCAACTGCTATTTGTATATGAGAAACCGGTTGGAAACGTTCCTCATGTCAGCACGTTGTAGGTGTCGCCACCGGCGCCAACCTTGTGTGAATGCTCTTAAAAGCTAATCATTTGCATATCACAGCATCTTCTTCCTGTCGGTTAAATTTCGCGTCTGTAGCACGTCATCTTCGTTGTGTAACAATTTTAATGGCCAGTAGTGTATGAAGACTGAACAAAACAGCGTACCTAGACGTAGCAATATCAGCAACCAAACAACGATGAGTACAACAAACAATACGAGAGCGTAGTCGGAACACAACTGAGGTCTGGACCCTGCGCTGCTAGCTTTATATAGCGGCCGCAAGAGGGCATGGTCTGCACATATCACTGAGGCGACGTCAAGGTGCATGCATTCTGGAGGGCTTTCAAGCCCATCGAGCTGGGATACCAGACCAACATCAAACCACTACTTCTGTGTGGCAGAAGACGGCTACCAGGGAAAGCGTAATGTTGTTGTAAACTATGACAGTACTGTTTAACGTGAACAAGCTCCAGTTTCACAGTAAAAATACGAGGCGTGTTTTTTTAAGTAAGTACCGTTTTGAAATTTAAAAATGTCTTGCTAAGACATCTCATTAATTTTATTTTTACATGAAAGCTTGTACCTTAATCTACGAACTGACGCCATCACAGTCTGATTCTTCCCTGTTTACGTTGTGTACTGAATGTTCAAGGTGCCTCCGATAATCGTGAGTCCCGCTGACTGGGAAGTACGGGTTGTTATAAGATTTCTTAGTGATAAAGGGCTAAAAGCGATCGATATTCGTCGTGAGATCTGTGCAGTTTACGGAGAAAACATTATGAGTGATGGAATGGTAAGAAAGTGGGTGAGAGCATTTAAATATGGCGGCACAAATGTGCATGATGAACACGGGAGTGGGCGTCCTTCGGTCGTTAATGAAAGTTTGGTGCAGGAAGTGGACAATAAGGTGAGAGAAAACAGATGCTTTACGATTTCCTCCTTGCGGGATGACTTTCCTAATGTTTCTCGAAGTGTTTTGTATGGCATTGTGACCGAGTACTTGAATTACCGAAAATTGTGCGCACGTTGTGTAATGAAAATGTTGACCTATGTGCACAAAACCAAACGTTTAGACAGTTCATTGACTTTCCGTAAGTGGTACCACAACGACGGTGATGATTTGTTAAGCTAAATTGTTCAAAAATGGTTCAAATGGCTCTGAGCACTATGGGACTTAACTGCTGAGGTCATCACTCCCCTAGAACTAAGAACTACTTAAACCGAACTAGCCTAAGGACGTAACACACATCCATGCCCGAGGCAGGTTTCGAACCTGCGACCGTAGTGGTCGCGCGGTTCCAGAGTGAAGCGCCTAGAACCGCTCGACCACCCTGGCCGGCCGCCAAATTGTTACGGGCGATGAAACACGGGTGGCCTATGTCACATCAGAATCAAAGCAACAGTCTATGGAAGTTGAGCAAGGGCATCGTTTTGCTGCAAGACAATGCCCGTGCGCATGTGGCGAATCAGACCAAAGATCTCATCACATCTTCTCGATAGGAATCTTTAGATCATCCTCCCTACAGCCCCGATCTTGCGCCCAGTGACTAGCATCTGTTCCTGCACTTGAAGAAACACCTGGGCGGTCAGCGTCTTCAAGACGATAACGAAGTCAAAACAGTGGTGATGCAATGGTTAACAAGTCAGGCGGCAGACTTCTATGGGGAGGGTATTCGAAAACTGGTACAACGTTATGAGAAGTGCCTCAATGGTTCAAAAAGATTTCGGGTTTGCTGGCAGTCGTCGTAAACTTCATTGGACGATATTTCGGCTGGACAACTGCCAGCCATCTTCAGGTGAGCCGAACGAGGACTGACGAAGCCGTTCCTTTTTTTTTTCCTTTATTGTAATTTTAATCACCTATACAGGCGGGCTGGCAGCAGCACATTACGCTGCTCTTCAGCCTTAAGTGGAACAATAACATGACAGAGGTGATACAGACAATACAAAAAAACGGCGGGCAAAAAATGGAGATACAAAAAAAAACAATAAACATGAAGCCGTTCACGTTGGACGATAAAAACACTAACACTTGTGGACACGGCGCACAAAACATGGAGAACGGCGATGGCACATGTGAACAGTGGAGTCGTAACTGCACGAAACACAAAACGAAGCACACGCACGAGATACTGATGTCGATGATCTCCGGCGCGAATGTTCACTATGCGTGTGCGAGTCCGGGGACCTGCCAAGAGAGGAGGAGGAGGAAGGGGAGTGGGAGAGCGAGAGGGGAGAGCAGAGATGCCATGGGCAGGGGAGAAAGGGGGGAGGGAGGGAGGGGGAGGGGAAACCCGGGGGAAGAGGGGTGGAGGGAGGGGACGTGGGAAAAGGAAAGAGAAGGGAAGGGAAGAGAAGGGAGGGAGGGTGCCCAAAGGAAAGGACACTGGAAGTGGGGGGTGGGGCAGGGTCAAAGTTGATAGGAGGGGTAGATGGAGGGGAGGAGGGCATCATCAGGGAGGGGGAGCTGGCGAAAGCCACCTTGGGAGAGGGTAAGGAGGGTGGAGAGATGGAGACCGGGTGGGACGTGCGAATACAGGCGCGGCAGCGGGCGGGGGTGGGAGAGGATCGGGGAGACGAGCGGGTGAGGAGGATCGAGTTTGCGGGAGGTGTACAGGATCCGTATCCTTTCAAGGAAAAGGAGGAGGTGGGGGAAGGGGATGAGATTGTACAGGATCCGCGTGGGGGACGGGAGACGGATGCGATAGGTGAGGCGGAGAGCATGATGTTCAAGGATTTGGAGGGATTTATAAAAGGTAGGGGGGGCGGAGATCCAAGCCAGATGGGCATAACAAAGGATAGGGCGGATGAGGGACTTATAGGTGTGGAGGATGGTGGAGGGGTCCAGACCCCACGTACGGCCAGAGAGGAGCTTGAGGAGACTGAGGCAGGAGCGTGCCTTGGCTTGGATTGTCCGGAGGTGGGGAGTCCAGGAGAGGCGACGGTCGAGAGTGACGCCAAGGTACTTAAGGGTGGGAGTGAGGGCGATAGGACGGCCATAGATGGTGAGATAGAAATCAAGGAGGCGGAAGGAAGGGGTGGTTTTGCCTACAATGATCGCCTGGGTTTTGGAGGGATTGACCTTGAGCAACCACTGGTTGCACCAAGCGGTGAACCGGTCAAGATGGGATCGGAGAAGGTGTTGGGAGCGCTGTAGGGTGGGGGCAAGGGCAAGGAAGGCGGTGTCATCGGCAAACTGGAGAAGGTGGACGGGGGCTGACGGCGGCGCATGTCCACCGTGTACAAAAGGTACAGAAGGGGGGAGAGGACAGAGCCTTGGGGCACACCGGCAGAGGGGAAAAAGGTGTAGGAATCTGTGTGATGGATGGTGACATAGGAAGGACGGCAGGAGAGAAAGGAGCCGATCAGACGGACGTAGTTAATGGGAAGGGCGAAGGTTTGGAGCTTGAAGAGGAGACCGGAATGCCATACGCGGTCATATGCACGTTCGAGGTCCAGGGAGAGGAAGACTGCGGAGCGAGGGGAATTAAGCTGTTCGGAAAGGAGATGAGTGAGGTGAAGGAGAAGGTCGTCAGAAGAGAAGTACGGCCGAAAGCCACACTGGGTAACGGGAAGGAGGCGGTGCTGGCGGAGATGCTGGTGGATGCGTCGGGTGAGGATAGATTCCAGGACCTTGCTGAAGACCGAGGTAAGGCTGATGGGACGGTAGGAAGAGACGGCGGACGGCGGTTTGCCAGGTTTAAGGAACATGAGGATACGGGAGGTTTCCCACAGGTCGGGGTAGTAACCGGTGGACAGGACTACATTGTAGAGCCTGGCCAGGGTGGAGAGGAAAGAGACAGGAGCTTCACGAAGGTGGCGGTAGGTGACACGATCGTGACCAGGAGCGGTGTTGCGTTTTGTGCGGAGTGTAGCAATGAGATCCTGTGTAGTGATAGGGGCATTGAGTTCCGTGTGTGCAATGTTGTCCAAGTACTGGAAACCAGGAGCGAGGGGAGTGACGGAGGTGTAAGTTCGATCGCGGACATCCGGGAAGAGGGAGTAATCGAACTGGGGATCATCGGGGATGGAAAAGACATCGGAGAGGTAGGAGGCAAAGTGATTGGCCTTACTAAGGGTGTCAGGGAAAGGGTGATCATCATGGAGAAGAGGATAATAGGGGGAGGGTTTAGTTCCGGTAAGGCGACGGAAGGCCGACCAAAACTTGGACGAGTTGATTGGTAGGGTAGCATTTAAATGGGTGCATGTCTGTCGCCAGTATCGGCGTTTCTTAGCCGCGAGCAAATTACGAATGTGTCGCTGGAGTTGCCGGTGGCGTCGTAGTGTGTCCGGGTCACGCGTGCGGAGGAAGGCACGGTAGAGACGACGGGATTCACGGAGGAGGAGAACGGCCTGTGGGGGTAAGGTAGGACGGTGGGGGTGGATGGCGACAGTAGGGACGTGGGCCTCCACGGCCTCAGACAAGGTCTGCTGGAGAAAGGAGGCGGCGTGGGTGACATCGTCAGGGTGGTGGTAGGTGAAGGGGTGGCCGAAGCCGTTCTCCGCTGCAGCTTATATAGTGCGCTGATAGTACTGCCGCGCATGCTTTGCAATTGCGGAGACAGAAGGCCCACACCGCCCAGCGGCAGCGCCCTCGCTAGTGGAACTACAGTACTCAGCTGCCGTCCGTATTCTCGCTGGCCGCAGCTATCGAAGTCTTCTGGCGTCTTCGTCTCGAGCAAATTTCGGAGATGACGGGATTCCATGCGTTATTCAATTGGTAACCACGTTCATTAGATTTCCTGCAATGCGTATTTCAATTGATTCTTTGATCATAGAGTCCCAAAGAGTTTTTGCAGTGGCCACAATCGAAGTTTTGTCGTACTCCATTGAATGTCCGTTATAAATACAATGTTCCGCAACTGCAGACTTACAGGGTTGCAGTAGGCGAGTGCAACGTTGATGTTCTGTTCAGCGCTCTTCCACTGTACACGTTGTCTGTCCTATATAGGCCATACCACACTGACACGGTATTTTGTAGATTCCCGCCTTCCGCAGTAACAAATCATCCTTCACCGATCCCAGCAAATCCGAAATCATAGAAGGCGGACGAAAAACCACTTTCACATTAAAATGATTAAGAATCCTTGCTATCTTGAAGGAGATATTTCCGACAAAGGAAAGGAAAGCTAGGGACTTGGCTGCCGCGTCCTCCTCTTTATCCACTTCCCGGTTCCTGGCTCTAGTTGAGAAGGCCCTGTTAATTTGCTGGGTCGAGTACCTATTGTCTCTGAACACCGCCCTCAAATGTGCCAGTTCCTTAGGCAAATTCTCTGCATCCGACACTGTGTGTGCCCTGTGTACAAGGGTTATAAGTACACTCATGGTCTGGGATGGGTGATGGCAACTTGAGGAATGTAAATATAAATCAGTGTGAGTAGGCTTGTGATAGACAGAATGTGCCACAGTGCCGTCACTCTTCCGTTTAACCAAAACATCCAGGAATGGAAGGCAGCCATCTTTCTCTAGTTCCATAGTAAATCGAATATTCTCATGGATGGAGTTAAGATGATGAAAAAACTCCATTAACTTTTCTTCTCCGTGGGGCCACACTATGAAAGTGTCATCGACGTATCTCCAAAAAAACAGTTGGTTTTCAGACCGCTGATTCAAGTGCTCTCTCCTCAAAATCCTCCATAAAGAGGTTAGCCACCAGACAAGTCAGAGTGCTGCCCATGGCGACACCGTCAGACTGTTCAAAATATTCCTGGTTAAACATAATATAAGTTGAGGAAAGAGTATGTCGAAAGAAGGCAGTAGTGTTCGATTCAAACTGTTGACCAATTAGAATCAAGGAATCCGCACGAGGTACTTTTGTGAAAAGGGAAACTACATCAAAACTCACTAGAAGATCCGAACTACTTAAGTGGAGAGCCCCCAGTCTGTTAATAAACATTGACGGAAATTATGTACAAAAGTAGGTTAAGGTACAAGCTTTCATGTAAAAATAAAATTATTGAGATATCTTAGCACGTCTTTTTTAAATGTCAAAACGGTACTTACTTCAAAAAACACGCCTCATATATATATAACTTATATGTCAGATCACGAGACCAAAAGTGAAGGAAGTTGTTGGTAATCATCTTATCAATTTTATAAAGTGCCCTGCTACTTGTGTGTCCAGAAACTTTTACATCTTCCTTGGTATTTTCAGACTAGACGCTAAGCTTTATTGGTACGGCGTGAAGTCAAGCGCCGGCCCGTCAGTCGGAATCGAGAGAGGAGAGAGGGCTGTGAGGAAGACGTCAGCCAATTGCACGCTACCGACCCCCCTCCAGGACGACAACGCGACACCAGAGACCTCTATACGAAGAGGACGTAAGCGCCGCGCCGACTGGTCGCGGCTCACTTCTACAGCATCATCGAAATAAGGCACTTCAAGACCAGCGACTTAGGAATTGTATATACTGAAGAACATTGTTTATTTTGTTTGTTGCCCTGTGCTTGCGACACATCTGTGTTATTGTCAAAGTTAAGTACGGTAATCATTTCCTTTTGTAATAAAACTCATTAATACGGTTTCTTAGAATGTTGTCTAGCGATCCGAGAAGGCAGGCTTCCTAGAGCCCACATATTTGACGTCAAGGCAGGATTCAACATTTATAACTATACAGGGTGTCCGAAAAGCCTTTCCCTGATTACATAAATTTATAACTCAGGCTAGAAGTTAGATACAAATATGAAACTTGTATCGAATTGTTTACAACTACGAAAGTTTTTTTTCTGTTTTAGGTTCGCAGTACGTAAGTAGTGGATGAGGTGCAGTGCCCAAGAAGCCATGTTAACCAGTCAGGAGAAGGCACAGTGTGTCCTGTGGTACCATGAGACACGATCACCAACCACAGTGCAGAGACACTTCCAGACAACATTTGGAAAGAATCCACCTGATGTCAAGAGCAATTAAAGCCTGGTTCAAGAACACAGGATCGGTTGCTGACCTTCCAAGGTCTGGTCGACCAAGAGCCTCAGCAGACACGGTGGAAGCTGTAAGGCAGTCTTTTCTGCGAAGTCCGAAGAAATCGGTGTGCAGAACCTCACGTGAATTACAGATGCCAAAAAGCTCTCTCCATGGCATTGTACACAAGCGTTTATTGTTTCGTGCATACAAAGTGCAAATCGTTCAGGCCTTGTTGCCCAATGACAGTACACGTCGATATGACTTTGCGGTCGAAATGCTATCACGTATTGAGGACGATGATGGTTATCTCAAACGAATTGCCTTTTCCGACGAAGCGACCTTTTTTTTTCAGTGGAGTAGTGAATCGCCATAATGTGCGCATTTGGGGGTTCACAACCCCCTGGCGAGGTCATGGAGTGCACCAGAGGCAGTCCAAAGCTGAATGTTTGGTACGCGCTATTGCACGATCGGATTATCGGGCCGTCACCAAGTTTACTGATGTGTGAAAAAAACTTTTATAGTTTGTAAACAATTACACACCAGTTTCATATTTGTATCTTACTTCTTGCCTGAGTTATCAATTTATGTATTCAGGGAAAGACTTTTCGGACACCCTGTATATCTTGTTTAGGCGCTGGTCAAAACCACGTACGAATTATACAAAACGCATTACACTGAGCTGGCTGTCAAAATTATATTTATTCTGCTACCGGTTTCGGTCTTATACCATCTTCAGCGGCAGAAAAATGGTTCAAATGGCTCTGAGCACTATGCGACTTAACTTCTGAGGTCATCAGTCGCCTAGAACTTAGAACTAATTAAACCTAACTAACCTAAGGACATCACACACATCCATGCCCGAGGCAGGATTCGAACCTGCGACCGTAGCAGTCGCTCAGACTGTAGCGCCTAGAACCCCACGGCCACTCCGGCCGGCCAGCGGCAGGAAAGTTAGCGGAGATTTATCACACATGTCATACATGCTTTACCATTGTACGTTACTAATGAAAACCATAACTGCCAATATAATCGAAATGAAAAAAATTTCATTTACGCTGTAATTACATATCTGGTTTGATCCATTATAAATAGTTTTTGAAAGCCATAAACAGGCAGCATACAGGTCAGTGCTGCATAGGGCAACAAAAATACCATCGAACCAAGAAAATATGCAACAAGAAATAAACACAGTGAAAAAGATTGCCGTTTCCAATGGTTACAATCTTCCGTGTTTTGTGTTAGCAGAAGAGCCAACACCGTGTTACGAATGGAGGCCTGAATGCAGGCGTTTTAGTTCACGCAGGCTGGCGTGAGGAGGGAAGAACTATACTGACGTGAGGTCTGGAACATGACAAGGAATGAGAATTCAGAAAGCGGACGTAATTAGTTTGATACTTAACTTTAATCCATTAATGATGAACGTCGCTCTTGACGGTACATGATTCACAATATTATTTATCTGTTCAGAATACATTCTTGAAGATAGTACTTATAGTAACTGAATATGGCGCCTTGCTAGGTCGTAGCAAATGACGTAGCTGAAGGCTATGCTAAACTGTCATCTCTGCAAATGAGAGCATATGTAGACAGTGAACCATCGCTAGCAAAGTCGGCTGTACAACTGGGGCGAGTGCTAGGGAGTCTCTCTAGACTAGACCTGCCGTTTGGCGGCGCTCGGTCTGCAATCACTGATTGTGGCGACACGCGGGTCCGACGTATACTAACGGACCGCGGCCGATTTAAAGGCTACCACCTAGCAAGTGTGGTGTCTGGCGGTGACATCACACCATGGTTGACACCATCTTAGATAAAATGAAGGAAAACCCAGGTACAAACTGCACCACAGAAGAAAAAGAGAAAAACAAATGTATATGTAGTATTCCATACATTGGCAATGTACCACAGAAGATTGAAATATTTTCAAAAATCACAGAGTAAAAATTGGGTTTTCTACATCTAATAAGCTACAGCAAAAACTAATACCTAATATAACGTGCAATCATGATCCATATTCAGCTGGAATATACAAGGCAATATGCCAGGAATGCTCCAAGTTCTACCTAGAACAAACAGGCTGAAATTTCAACACCAGGTACACAGAGTACATTAGAGCATACACACACAACAAACACACTACATCAGCAATATCAACACACGTACATAATACTGGACACCCATTTGGAAAAATAGAGCAAAATGTCAAAGTACTCCACCGACTAAATAAAGGACATAAAATGGATTTGCTTGAAGAACTGGAGATATATTCACATTACAGAAAATATGAAGATATATTATTAAATGAAAAACTTGAAAGTGAATGAGTGAATTTCTTCAGATGTTTCCATAATATACTTAAATAAAAAATAGTAAAACATAGAAATAAGCAAAATTGTAAAATCAATATAAGTAATTTATGAGCCAAATTGTTAAGATGAATAACCTCTGTACCAAAGCATATCATAATCTGTGAAAGACCTATAATGTTATCTCTGTGGACTACCTGCAAGAAGATCTTTGTAACTGTTTTGTTTATATAAGATATTTTCGATGTTTAAAGTGTACAAGTTGTGTGTGATGTTTAGTGGCAAATGGCTCTGAGCACTATGGGACTTAACTTCTGTGGTCATCAGTTCCCTAGAACTTAGAACTACTTAAACCGAACTAACCTAAGGACAGCACACACATCCATGCCCGAGGCAGGATTCGAACCTGCGACCGTAGCAGTCCCGCGGTTCCGGACCGCGCGCCTAGAACCACTAGACCACCGCGGCCGGCGATGTTTACTGTGTGTGAGACTCTGCACAAATGGACCATTAGAAAACTGTAAGTACAAATTCTTCTAAATTTCGCCACTAACTTCACAAAAAGAATTTATACCCAAATAAAAAATCGCGTGTTTCTTATCTATTGCAGTAAAAGTCAACGAAATGAAGCAGACTCACACACACTGACATCAAAAGAAATGGCTTGACACACACAAAAAACGCACTTGACAATGGGAATTATTTCTCGAAACGCGTCGTGCGAAAAGTAAAATAAAGAAAAATCGTGACTGGTAGCAGAAGATTTATTTATTTATAAACAAATCTAGTAATTACATATCTAGTAGCAGAAATAGGGAGTTGCAAATATGGGCTTAATACCACGTTCCTTAGGCGAATAACTCTCTAAATTCGGTGATAAGTGTAATTTTATTACGAGCTTACACCAGTGGCACTGTGCACTCGCAGTTTCAGCTTGTTAATACACACCCTATGATCACCGTCTATATTCAGTGTCGTGAAATCTCTGTGAAGACCATTTAATCCAGATGCAATACCATACCTCGATTTATAAAGCAAGTGTAGTTTTTAACACGGATATCGTTAGCGATACTTCTGTGTGCCTGTATAGGCAAGACTGCTTCTTATGCAGGGTAACAGTAACATGGTCGTGGCGATCGTGTTTTTAACGTCTGGTCGATTATAAGACGGAAGCAATGGTACCACATGCAAGAAAAAAAATGAGGCATGTCTGTCCGTCGCAGATTTTCGTTCAGTATTGTTTGGTATCACCAGTATTCAGTCATTGACAAAGTATTATACTTAATAGTGGATGTGTGACAGATTCGCTGTAATCGGTAGACTTGTAAAGCTTGTGTTGGGGTGTAAAGTTGCTGTGGTCATTGTCCCAACATGTGCAAAGAAAATGACTATCCCCAGTCATAAGACAGGTATGGATTTGACATGGAAGATTGCGATTTCAGTGCATCGGTAGCCATAAGGGGGATGAAAGATTTGACATGGAAAATTATCACCAGTCATAAGAATGGTATAGATATTGATATTTTCAGAGCAGCAGGCGTCTGGAGGACATATTTCTGATACACTACAGGCCATTAAAATTGCTACACCAAGAAGAAATGCAGATGATGAACGAGTATTCATTGGACAAATATATTATGCTAGAACTGACATGTGATTGCACTTTCACGCAATTTGGGTGCATAGATCCTGAGAAATCAGTACCCAGAACAACCACCTCTAGCCGTAATAACGGCTTTGATACGCCTGCGCATTGAGTCAAACAGTGCTTGGATGGCGTGTACAGACAGGTACATCTGCCCATGCGGCTTCAACACGATACCACAGTTCATCAACAGTAGTGACTGGCGTATTGTGACGAGCCAGTTGCTCGGCCACCATTGACCAGACGTTTCCAATTGGTGAAAGATCTGGAGAATTTGCTGGCAAGGGCAGCATTCGAACATTTTCTGTATCCAGAAAGGTCCGTACAGGACCTGCAACATGTGGTCGTGCATTATCCTCCTCAAATGTAGGATTTCGCAGGGATAGAATGAAGGGTAGAGCCACGGGTCGTAACACATCTGAAATGTAACGTCCACTGTTCAAAGTGCCGTCAATGCGGACAAGAGGTGACCGAGACGTGTTACCAATGACACCCCGTACCATCACGCCGGGTAATACGCCAGTATGGCGATGACGAATACACGCTTCCAATGTGCGTTCACCGCGATGTCGCCAAACACGGAAGCGACCGTCATGATGCTGTAAACAGAACCTGGATTCATCCGAAAAAATGACGTTTTGCCATTCGTGCACCCAGGTTCGTCATTGAGTACACAATAGCAGGCGCTCCTGTCTGTGATGCAGCGTCAAGGGTAACCGCAGCCATGGTCTCCAAACTGATAGTCCATGCTGCTGCAAACGTCGTCGAACTGTTCGTGCAGATGGTTGTTGTCTTGGAAACGTCCCCATCTGTTGACTCAGGGATCGAGACGTGGCTGCACGATCCGTTACAGCCATGCGGATAAGATGTCTGTGTCATCTCGACTGCTAGTGATACGAGGCCGTTGGGATCCAGCACGGCGTTCCGTATTACCCTCCTGAACCCACCGATTCCATATTCTGCTAACAGTCATTGGATCTCGACCAACGCGAGCAGCCATGTCGCGATACGATAAACCGCAATCTCGATAGGCTACAATCGGACGTTTATCAAAGTCGGAAACGTGATGGTACGCATTTCTCCTCCTTACACGAGGCACCACGACTACGTTTCACCAGGCAGCGCCGGTCAACTGCTGTTTGTGTATGAGAAATCGGTTGGAAACTTTGCTCATGTCAGCACGTTGTAGGTGTCGCCACCGGCGCCAACCTTGTGTGAATGCTCTGAAAAGCTAATAATTTGCATATCACAGCATCTTCTTCCTGTCGGTTAGATTTCGTGTCTGTAGCACGCCATCGTCGTGGTGTAGCAATTTTAATGGCCAGTAGTGTATGATTGGGAGACTTTTCTGGCTTAGCGGTAATAAATTAAATACACAAATCTTCCTCTTGACTCATTTTATATATTAGTGTAAACTGTATGAAAATTCCTACAGCAGTTCGTGAGATCGTCCCACCAACATAAAAACGTGGCGAGAACTTTAATTTATGATACGCGTAGATAATCATCACGCCCAACTCTTTTGTGTGTAGCAGCAATTTTGTGAGTCCTCGGTTATACTTGCGCACTCGTGTACTCAGTCTCCTACCCTAGTAACCTCCACTTGTACCAGAGAAGACTCAAGTGGCGTGTTTACAGTTATGAACGTGCAGTTCAGAGACTGGGCCGGCCGAAGTGGCCGTGCGGTTCTGGGTGCTATAGTCTGGAACCGCGCGACCGCTACGGTCGCAGGTTCGAATCCTGCCTCGGGCATGGATGTGTGTGATGTCCTTAGGTTAGTTAAGTTTAAGTAGTTCTAAGTTCTAGGCGACTGATGACCTCAGCAGTTAAGTCCCATAGCGCTTAGAGCCATTTGAACCATTTTTTTCAGAGACTGGCAAGTCGAGTCTCTGAGCATGCCGTGACGACGAGTTCGGAATGAAGTCATAGGAGACCAGCTGACGAGATTAAAGCGAGTCTGTGGGGCTCATTTCGGATCTCTAGCCGGGGCTGACGGTCTCGGCGGACAGGCCAGCGGACCCGGCCCTGTGTGTACTATGGTCCAATTCGACAGAAATGGCGTGGCGCGCGCGTCTGGGGCGGATGTTGCGCTGTTTTGTGCTACGTCCATGTTAATAAATGAAGCAATTCACACAAACATGGCGTGGCGGGTACGCGTCACTTCGTGGTCCGTAACCACATCCGCTTGTCGCCAGAAGTGGTGCGCTAAAAGAAATGGCTCTGAGCACTATGGGACTTAACATCTATGGTCATCAGTCCCCTAGAACTTAGAACTACTTAAACCTAACTAACCTAAGGACATCACACACAACACCCAGTCATCACGAGGCAGAGAAAATCGCTGACCCCGCCGGGAATCGAACCCGGGAACCCGGGCATGGGAAGCGAGAACGCTACCGCACGACCACGAGCTGCGGACGCTAAAAGAACGCGTGGCTGTTGATGTCCAGGTGGTGAGCTGCTGTTTTCATTAGTTTGAAATCACCGATGTGTCTCAAAATTAAGAAGAAACACAGAAGTAGATATCCTCGCCGGCCGGTGTGGCCAAGCGGTTAAAGGCGTTACAGTCTGGAACCGCGTGACCGCTACGGTCGCAGGTTCGAATCCTGCCTCGGGCATGGATGTGTGTGATGTCCTTAGGTTAGTTAGGTTTAAGTAGTTCTAAGTTCTAGGGGACTGATGACCTTAGAAGTTAAGTCCCATAGTGCTCAGAGCCATTTGAACCATCTGAACCAGATATCCTCGGTGTAACAAAGCAACTTAAATCATTTAATAAAAGCAAGGCCTCCGGTCCAGATTGTATTCCAGTCAGGTTCCTCTCAGTGAATACTGATAAAACAGCTCCATATTTAGCAATTATATACAACCACTCGCTCACAGAAAGATACGTACCTAAAGACTGGAAGATTGCTCAAGTCACACCAATACCCAAATAGGGAAATAAGAGTAATCCGCTGAATTACAGGCCTATATCACTAACGTCGATTTGCAGTAGGATTTTAGAACATATACTATATTCGAACATTATGAAGTACCTCGAAGAAAACGATTTATTGACGTATAGTCAGCACGGATTCAGAAAATATCGTTCTTGTGAAATACAACTAACTCTTTATAGTCGTGAAGTAATGAGTGCTATCGACAGGGGATGTCAAATTGATTCCATATTTTTAGATTTCCAGAAGGCTTTCGACAACCTTCTTCACAAGCGTCTTCTAATCAAACTGCGTGCCTACGGAGTATCGCCACAGTTGTGCGACTGGATTCGTGATTTCCTGTCAGAAAGGTCACAGTTCGTAGTAATAGACGGAAAGTCATCGAGTAAAACAGAAGTAATATCCGGCGTTCCCCAAGGAAGTGTTATATGCCCTCTATTGTTCCTGATCTATATTAACGACATAGGAGATAATCTGAGTACCCATCTTAGATTGTTTGCAGATGATGTTGTCATTTACCGTATTGTAAAGTCATCAGATGATCAAAACGACTTGCAAAGTGATTTAGATAAGATATCTGTATGGTGCGAAAAGTGGCAATTGACCCTGAATAAAGAAAAGTGCGAAGTTATTCACACGAGTACTAAAAGAAATCAGCTAAATTTCGACTACGCGATAAGTCACACAAATCTGAGTGCTGTAAATTCAACTAAATACTTAGGGATTACAATTACAAATAACCTAAATTGGAACGATCATATAGATAATACTGTGGGTAGAGCAAACCAAAGACTGTGATTCATTGGCAGAACTCTTAGAAGGTGCAACAGGTCTACCTAAGAGACTGCTTACACTACGCTTGTCCGCCTTATTCTCGAGTACTGCAGTGCGGTGTGGGATCCGCATCAGGTGGGACTGACGGATGACATCGAAAAAGTACAAAGAAGGGCAGCTTGTTTTGTATTTTCGCGAAATAGGGGAGATAGTACCACAAGCATGATACGTGAATTGGAGTGGCAATCATTAAAACAAAGGCGTTTTTCGTTGCGACGGGATCTCCTCATGAAATTTCAATCACCAGTTTTCTCCTCCGATTGCGAAAACATTCTGTTGGCACCCATCTACATAGGGAGAAATGAACATCACGATAAAATAAGAGAAATCAGGGCTCGCACGGAAAAATGTAAGTGCTCGTTTTTCCCGTGTGCCGTTCGAGAGTGGAACGGTAGAGAGACAGCATGAAGGCGGTTCATTGAACCCTCTGCCAGGCACTTTATTGTGAATAGCAGAGTAATCACGTAGATGTAAAAGTAGATGTAACTGTTTTAAGTAGATGAAGCACAGCTACAACCGTCTCTATAGATATATTCTCAGTAAAACATTTACTTTTTTTGTGAAAAGTTAAAAACCACGGAGTTAAGAATTTCAGGTATCTCGGTGAAGTCATCCACGAGAATGGATTAGAAGAAGAAGCAATTAATGCCAGGATGAGGAAGTTAGACCAAGCATGCCAACTGGCAAAGAATACATATAACAAAAAGTCTATGAGTATAGGGGCCAAGTTCCGACATTATAATACAACTACAAAACTTGAGGGTTCATAAGTGTCCGAAACTTTGACCATGAATAGACAAGGTCAAGCTGAGCGGCTGGAAAAGCGAGAGCGTAGGATATTAAGGAAAATCCTTGGTAATTGATGGGTTGATGGACAATGGCGAATGAGAGCAAATGAGGACTTTTAGAGCAAGACAGAACCTATCACAGCATCCATTAAGAAGAGACGATTGTTATTTTACGGTCATCTCATGAGGATGGACGGTGACCGACTAACTAAAAGAATATGGAGTTTCATCCAATCTAAGAAAACAAGGCCAAGATGGTTCGAAGAATGTGAAAAAGATCTTAGGCAGATTGGTATCTCAGAAAGAGAAATTTCTGACAGGAACAAATTTAGAAGATTGGTGAACAACTGTCAAGGTTTTAAAATGGCATCAACGTCCAAAAGACGGAGAGGACCATTATCCGAAGAGCATAAACAGGCACTTCTTGGTGGGATCAGAAGATACTGGCAGGAAGTCAAAGCTGGAACAAGAACAAAACCTAGACACTAAAATGAATTTGGTTGTTACCACGCAGTCCATAGAGGCTCAACTCGATAATTATAATTAAAAAAAAACACTGCTTCGGGATTCACATGTGTCCTCTGTTATGCAGTCTTTATCATTCAATTGTGAGGAAACTATTCGGCAAAAAATGATTTTTTCACGTATTACAGTCTGACAAGGCCCCGGGAGCAGACAATATTCCATTAGAACTACTGATAGCCTTGGGAGAGCCAGCCCTGACAAAACTCTACCATCTGGTGACCAACATGTATAAGACAGGCGAAATACCCTCAGACTTCAAGAAGAATATAATAATTCCAAACCCAAAGAAAGCAGGTGTTGACAGATGTGAAAATTACCGAACTATCAGTTTAATAAACCACGGATGCAAAATACTAACACGAATTCTTTACAGACGAATGGAAAAACTGGTAGAAGCCGACCGCGGGGAAGATCAGTTTGGATTCCGTAGAAATGTTGGAACACGTGAGGCAATACTGACCCTACGACTTCTCTCACAAAATACAGTAGATTGAGGAAAAGCAAACCTACGTTTCTGGCATTTGTAGACTTAGAGAAAGCTTTCGACATTGTTGACTGGAATACTCTCTTTCAAATTCTGAAGGTGGCAGGGAGAAGAAATAAAAATTTTGAGTTTCGCCGATGACATTGTAATTCTGTCAGAGACGGCAAAGGGCCTGGAAGAGCAGCTGAACGGAATGGCAGTGTCTTGAAAGGAGGATATAAGATGAACATCAACAAAAGCAAAACGAGGATAATGGAATGTGGTCGAATTAAATCGGGTGACGCTGAGAGTATTAGATTAGGAAATGAGACGCTTAAAGTAGTAAATTAGTTTTGCTATTTGGGGAGCAAAATAACTGATGATGGTAGAAGTAGAGAGGATATAAAATGTAGACTGGCAATGAGAAGGAAAGCGTTTCTGAAGAAGAGAAATTGTTAACATCGAGTATAGATTTAAGTGTCAGGAATTCGTTTCTGAAAGTATTTGTATGGAGTGTGGCCATGTATGGTAGTGAAACGTGGACGATAAATAGTTTGGCAAGAATAGAACAGAAGCTTTCGAAATGTGGTGCTACAGAAGAATGCTGGAGATTAGATGGGTAGATCACATGATTAATGAGGAGGTATTGAATAGAATTAGGGAGAAGAGAAATTTGTGGCACACTTTGACTAGAAGAAGGGATCGGTTGGTAGGACATGTTCTGAGGCATCAAGGGATCACCAATTTAATGTTGGAGGGCAGCGTGGAGGGTAAAAATCGTAGAGGGAGACCAAGAGATGAATACACTAAGCAGGTTCAGAAGGATGTAGGTTGCAGTAGGTATTGGGAGATGAAGAAGCCTGCACAGGATAGAGTAGCATGGAGAGCTGCATCAAACCAGTCTCTGGACTGAAGACCACAACAACAACAACAGTCTGACAGCAGAGATTGATAGCGAACTGGTTTTATTTTCTTATTGCGCATAGTTATTGTGATAATTCCCAAAGAAGTAAACCACAGGGCGTATTTTGCAAAGTTTGTAGTGAAAAGTGTAGTCGCTGGCCAGTTTAACCTTGATGGGCTTATGACATAGGTTGCTGCATACGAAAGACAACTAATATTTCGAAATTGTTTTTAACGGTGGAAGGAGAGCTATACCTCTTTCCAGTCTCAAGTAAATAAGTGACATACACTGAGGGAAAAAGAAATCACAACACCAAGAGAAATTATGCCTATTCAGATTTCGCACCAACCGCATAATAGTGGCGATACGAGCACCACTTTGAGGATGATAATCAGGTTTGCCTTAAATAAACGCTGTAACGGTCGTGAGCGTTAGACACCTTTAGGCTGGACATGGTGAGCTGATGTTATAGTTGAATTCTTTTATCTTGGCGGCTCGCGCATGCCCGCCCAGACGCGGGAGATTGCTGCGTTGCCAGTTGCACACGAAGCACGCGCCAAGAGAAGCAGCGCTATAGTATAGTATAGTTCGCAAGCTTACGTTTAGGGGGGAGCGCGCAGTTTATGAAGTAAAGCCACCACGACCGCATTACCCCTTTCGCTGCTACAGATACGTGCTCCCCGTAGTCTCCTTCCGCCGCCGAGCAGTGTCAGTAGTGCGCAAGTAGCAGCATTACTGCATTTACTAGGCAATCTTGTATTTTAATAACCGTTTAAATTTTGTCGATTTGTTTGCGCTCTCTGTAGATTAGTTCAGACATTCTTTGCAAAACATTTTTTAGCATGGATAGGGACTGCAACTGCTGTGTTCGGATGCAGGCTGAGTTGGCATCTCTTCGCTCCCAGCTTCAGGCAGTGTTGGCTTCGGTCACACAGCTTGAGGCTGTTGCCAATGGGCATCACTGTGGGGGTCCGGATGGGGGTTTGTCGGGGACGGCCAGCTCGTCCCACGCATCCCCCGATCGGACTACGACTGTGGTTGCCCGGGATACTGCCCGCATTGAGGCTGATCCCTCACCTGTGGTAAGAGTGGGAGGTCGTCTCAAGGTGTGGCAGGGGGCGAAAGACATTCCGGAGGGCTGAACGGAAGGCCTCTCCAGTTTGTCTGACGAACCGGTTTCAGGCTCTGTCTCAGGCTGATACTGATCTTTGGCCTGACATGGCTGCTTGTCCTGTTCCAGAGGTTGCCCCTCAGTCTGCAAGATCCGGGCGGTCGCAGAGGGTGGGCTTACTGGTAGTTGGAAGCTCCAACGTCAGGCGCGTAATGGGGCCCCTTAGGGAAATGGCAGCAAGAGAGGGGAAGAAAACCAATGTGCACTCCGTGTGCATACCGGGGGGAGTCATTCCAGATGTGGAAAGGGTCCTTCCGGATGCCATGAAGGGTACAGGGTGCACCCATCTGCAGGTGGTCGCTCATGTCGGCACCAATGATGTGTGTCGCTATGGATCGGAGGAAATCCTCTCTGGCTTCCGACGGCTATCTGATTTGGTGAAGACTGCCAGTCTCGCTAGCGGGATGAAAGCAGAGCTCACCATCTGCAGCATTGTCGACAGGACTGACTGCGGACCTTTGGTACAGAGCCGAGTGGAGGGTCTGAATCAGAGGCTGAGACGGTTCTGCGACCGTGTGGGCTGCAGATTCCTCGACTTGCGCCATAGGGTGGTGGGGTTTCGGGTTCCGCTGGATAGGTCAGGAGTCCACTACACGCAACAAGCGGCTACACGGGTAGCAGGGGTTGTGTGGCGTGGGCTGGGCGGTTTTTTAGGTTAGATGGCCTTGGGCAAGTACAGAAAGGGCAACAGCCTCAACGGGTGCGGGGCAAAGTCAGGACATGCGGGGACCAAGCAGCAATCGGAATTGTAATTGTCAACTGTCGAAGCTGCGTTGGTAAAGTACCAGAACTTCAAGCGCTGATAGAAAGCACCGAAGCTGAAATCGTTATAGGTACAGAAAGCTGGCTTAAGCCAGAGATAAATTCTGCCGAAATTTTTACAAAGGTACAGACAGTGTTTAGAAAGGATAGATTGCATGCAACCGGTGGTGGAGTGTTCGTCGATGTTAGTAGTAGTTTATCCTGTAGTGAAGTAGAAGTGGATAGTTCCTGTGAATTATTGTGGGTGGAGGTTACACTCAACAACCGAGCTAGGTTAATAATTGGCTCCTTTTACCGACCTCCCGACTCAGCAGCATTAGTGGCAGAACAACTGAGAGAAAATTTGGAATACATTTCACATAAATTTTCTCAGCATGTTATAGTCTTAGGTGGAGATTTCAATTTACCAGATATAGACTGGGACGCTCAGATGTTTAGGACGGGTGGTAGGGACAGAATATCGAGTGACATTATACTGAGTGCACTATCCGAAAATTACCTCGAGCAATTAAACAGAGAACCGACTCGTGGAGATAACATCTTGGACGTACTGATAACAAACAGACCCGAACTTTTCGACTCTTTAAGTGCAGAACAGGGAATCAGTGATCATAAGGCCGTTGCAGCATCCCTGAATATGGAAGTTAATAGGAATATAAAAAAAGGGAGGAAGGTTTATCTGTTTAGCAAGAGTAATAGAAGGCAGATTTCAGACTACCTAACAGATCAAAACGAAAATTTCTGTTCCGACACTGACAATGTTGAGTGTTTATGGAAAAAGTTCAAGGCAATCGTAAAATGCGTTTTAGACAGGTACGTGCCGAGTAAAACTGTGAGGGACGGGAAAAACCCACCGTGGTACAACAACAACGTTAGGAAACTACTGCGAAAGCAAAGAGAGCTTCACTCCAAGTTTAAACGCAGCCAAAACCTCTCAGACAAACAGAAGCTAAACGATGTCAAAGTTAGCGTAAGGAGGGCTATGCGTGAAGCGTTCAGTGAATTCGAAAGTAAAATTCTATGTACCGACTTGACAGAAAATCCTCGGAAGTTCTGGTCTTACGTTAAATCAGTAAGTGGCTCGAAACAGCATATCCAGACACTCCGGGATGATGATGGCATTGAAACAGAGGATGACACGCGTAAAGCTGAAATACTAAACACCTTTTTCCAAAGCTGTTTCACAGAGGAAGACCGCACTGCAATTCCTTGTCTAAATCCTCGCACAAACGAAAAAATGGCTGACATCGAAATAAGTGTCCAAGGAATAGAAAAGCAACTGGAATCACTCAATAGAGGAAAGTCCACTGGACCTGCCGGGATACCAATTCGATTCTACACAGAGTACGCGAAAGAACTTGCCCCCCTTCTAACAGCCGTGTACCGCAAGTCTCTAGAGGAACGGAGGGTTCCAAATGATTGGAAAAGAGCACAGGTAGTCCCAGTCTTCAAGAAGGGTCGTCCAGCAGTTGCTCAAAACTATAGACCTATATCTCTGACGTCGATCTGTTGTAGAATTTTAGAACATGTTTTTTGCTCGAGTATCATGTCGTTTTTGGAAACCCAGAATCTACTATGTAGGAATCAACATGGATTCCGGAAACAGCGATCGTGTGAGACCCAACTCGCTTTATTTGTTCATGAGACCGAGAAAATATTAGATACAGGCTCCCAGGTAGATGCTATTTTTCTTGACTTCCGGAAGGCGTTCGATACAGTTCCGCACTGTCGCCTGATAAACAAAGTAGGAGCCTACGGAATATCAGACCAGCTGTGTGGCTGGATTGAAGAGTTTTTAGCAAACAGAGCACAGCATGTTGTTATCAATGGAGAGACGTCTACAGACGTTAAAGTAACCTCTGGCGTGCCACAGGGGAGTGTTATGGGACCATTGCTTTTCACAATATATATAAATGACCTAGTAGATAGTGTCGGAAGGTCCATGCGGCTTTTCGCGGATGATGCTGTAGTATACAGAGAAGTTGCAGCATTAGAAAATTGTAGCGAAATGCAGGAAGATCTGCAGTGGATAGGCACTTGGTGCAGGGAGTGGCAACTGTCCCTTAACATGGACAAATGTAATGTATTGCGAATACATAGAAAGAAAGATCCTTTATTGTATGATTATATGATAGCGGAACAAACACTGGTAGCAGTTACTTCTGTAAAATATCTGGGAGTACGCGTGCGGAACGATTTGAAGTGGAATGATCATATAAAATTAATTGTTGGTAAGGCGGGTACCAGGTTGAGATTCATTGGGAGAGTGCTTAGAAAATGTAGTCCATCAACAAAGGAGGTGGCTTACAAAACTCTCGTTCGACCTATACTTGAGTATTGCTCATCAGTGTGGGATCCGTACCAGATCGGTTTGACGGAGGAGATAGAGAAGATCCAAAGAAGAGCGGCGCGTTTCGTCACAGGGTTATTTGGTAACCGTGATAGCGTTACGGAGATGTTTAATAAACTCAAGTGGCAGATTCTGCAAGAGAGGCGCTCTGCATTGCGGTGTAGCTTACTGTCCAGGTTTCGAGAGGATGCGTTTCTGGATGAGGTATCGAATATATTGCTTCCCCCTACTTATACCTCCCGAGGAGATCACGAATGTAAAATTAGAGAGATTAGAGCGCGCACGGAGGCTTTCAGACAGTCGTTCTTCCCGGGAACCATACGCGACTGGAACAGGAAAGGGAGGTAATGACAGTGGCACGTAAAATGCCCTCCGTCACACACCTTTGGGTGGCTTGCGGAGTATAAATGTAGATGTAGAACATTTTCTATGTGTTCCTTCCAATTTAACTTGTTCATAATTGTAATATCTAGGTATTTAGTTGAATTTACGGCTTTTAGATTAGACTGATTTATCGTCTAACTGAAGTTTAACGAGGTCCTTTTAGTACTCATGTGGATGACCTCACACTTTTCGTTATTTAAGGTCAACTGCCACTTTTCGCACATTTCGGATATTTTTTTCTAAATAGTTTTGCAGTTTGTTTTGATCTTATGATGACTTTATTAGTCGATAAGCGACAGCGTCATCTGCAAACAACCGAGTACGGCTTCTCAGATTGTCTTCCAAATCGTTTATATAGATAAGAAACAGCAAAGGGCCCATAACACTACCTTGGGGAATGCCAGAAATCACTTCTGTTTTACTCGATGACTTTCCGTCAATTACTACGAACTGTGACCTCTCTGACAGGAAATCACAAATCCAGTCACATAACTGAGACGATATTCCATAAGCACGCAATTTCATTACGAGCCGCTTGTGTGGTACCGTGTCAAAAGTCTTCTGGAAATCCAGAAATACGGAATTGATCTGAAATCCCTTGTCAATAGCACTCAGCACTTCATGTGAATAAAGAGATAGTTGTGTTCCACAAGAACGATGTTTTCTAAAACCATGTTGACTTCGTGTCAATAGACCGTTTTCTTCGAGGAAATTCATTATGTTCGAGCGCAATATATGTTCTAAAATCCTGCTGCATATCGACGTTAACGATATGGGCCTGTAATTTGTTACGGTCTGGGTTGCGATTTTGTAATACACAAAGAGCATCCTCGTGGTTATCCCATACACACTCACTGAAAATTTGTACGTCAGTTTGGTGATTCGACCTGTTGTGCTGTCATTCATGAACAGCATTCCAGGTGGTGTTTACCGACACTGTAATGCTCGCCTACGTCCCGCTGTTGTAACCCACATGCTCCACAGAGTGACGAAATATTGAATTGGGCCGGCCGCTGTGGCCGAGCGGTTCTAGGCGCTTCAGTCTGGAGCCGCGCGACCGGTACGGTCGCAGGTTCGAATCCGGCCTCGGGCATGGATGTATGTGATGTCCTTAGGTTAGTTAGGTTTAAGTAGTTCTAAGTTCTAGGGGACTGATGACCTCAGATGTTAAGTCCCATAGTGCTCAGAACCATTTGAACCATTTTGTTGAATTGGCCTGCTTGATCACGAGATCTTCAAAAATGGTTCAAATGGCTCTGAGCACTATGGGACTTAACTTCTTTGGTTATCAGTCCCGTAGAACTTAGAACTACTTAAACCTAACTAACCTAAGAACATCACACACATCCATGCCCGAGGCAGGATTCGAACCTGCGACCGTAGCGGTACCGCAGTTCCAAACTGTAGCGCCTAGAACCGCACGGCCACTTCGGCCGTCGATCACCAGATCTGTCTTCAATCGAGCACAAATGGGACATGATCGGACAAGTCCAGTGTCATCCACGACCAGCATTAACTGTCCCTGTATTGACCGACCAAGTGCTACAGGCATGGCACTCAATCCCATAAACTGACATCTGGCAGCTGTACAACACAACACATGCACGTCTGCATGCTTGAATTCAATATTCTGGCGGTTACACTGGTTATTAATGAAGCAACATTTCACATTTGTAATGTCTTATCTCGCGCTTATGTTACCCTGCGATTTTGTTCTGTTAATCACTGAAATATGTTACCTAGACAAATGTATTCCCGAAATTTCACTGCTCTACATTAATTATTTTGTGGTTTTGTGATTTTTTTTCCATCAGTATATTTTGACGCTTGGCCGCGACGAGCTACGGGGTGTAACACTCGACGTTATGGCCGCGCGCTAAGCGGATTTCTGGCTCGTGTTTCTCTTTCGTACGTCGTTTATGAAGTCAGTTAGAATCACATTTTAAGTTAACATTGCATTAACAGTTATTTTCATTTTAGAACTACAGGGTCAAAATCGCTGATTCAGCGGCAGATTTAGCTTTATACTGTACACGTAAATTTTTATCATGTACACTAGCAGTGTCATCGACGACGCTTTCAGTAACTATTTTCGTTCACTTATTGTCGAACAAATGGTGTGTGTTCGAGCGGGCAATGAATGAGAAATGAGATTTTGCTATTGATATAATGAATTATGAATGTTTTATGTTTACCTATTTTAAGCTTGCAAATTTCGGCTTTCTTCTTACAGGCAGTGTATATGAGGTAAAACGCCATTTTGTATGTTTCCTTAACAGGTATTACAGAATTATTTATAATATCTTTGAAAAAAGAGCACTATCTTTTCTTATTTTCCTGGACTATCAACGTTTAATCTGTGCCATTACAACGTTGTACTGCTGAACCACCCTGGTTTTTCTGTGTTACTTATTGCAGAAATGCAAATCTTATTTTCAGAAAGTACAATAATACAGGCCAAAGCGCAACATTATTACTGCAATACAAATCTGCACAAACAGTAGCAGAAGATATGGAAAGATTTAACACTATTTCTGTTGGAATTACACTAAAATGTACAGCGCAAATCCACTATTCATATGGTACTTTCCGTTCTTCAGCTGTGATATACTGTCATATGTCAAGTAAGGTTTTTTTCTTGGCGCTTTTTTACTTGCAGAATTTATCACCCTAGGTATGGAAAACTGTAATGTTATCTAGCCGCAGATTCCTTTTGCCAGCACCTCTCGGCTTTTTGCAATGCTTTGACAAATCCATTGTTGTTGGATGTTTTGACTTTTCCCATTAGTGTAATATGGTTGTCAGATGAGATGTGTTACCAAACATACTCAGTTATTTTGACTGAGCCTCCTTGCAACCTATGGTCTAGTGCGCTAAAATCCTTTGGTTCCATTTTGCACTGAAGTATTACGTTGTCTTTAGCGTTGGCAATGACTAGAATACAATTTTCCAGGTAAAAGGATATTTTGTTTGTGAGGTTGCAAGGGATACTGTAATAGTATAACTAATCTGCTGGATGTGGTAATGTTTACTGTGGAAGAACAGTTGGGGTGTAGCAAGCACAAGTCAATATATTTATGGAGTCACCTTCTTGATAAAGAGAGGAGGCAGCGTATAACAGTTCCACATTGAATTACTTAGTTACATAATTGTCTATGTCTCAGTGCATAACTTGGTATGTATGTTAATAATGTAAGGTGTGCTTGTCTTGCTAATCATTGGATTTGCTGGCTATCTGATCACTGAAATAGGAGTACTCCATAAACATAGGAGCTCCTCAAAATAGTCCAAAACTCAAATTTAAAGTATAGTAGCAGGGATAATATTTTGGACATTAAAGAACATGTTTTGTATAAAAATTAAGTTGTAAGGATGTTTGAGAACCTCTGCATAATAAGTTATTGTCTTTTATTGTGAAGGTACTGTTCAGTTTTCGATCTATGTAGAGCAAAATGAGTATTTCGTATGCCACACCTTTTAGGAAAAGACGTGATTAAACAAAAGAAGAGGGGTTTAATGGAGTGCCCTTAAATGTGTAAATAATCTGATGATTGTCTACAAAATAATATAAGGTATTTAGTTTTACGTATTTTAATATTGTAACATTGTAAATGCATGATGGCCATGTTTAGAAATAATATATTTGACTAATGTAGTGTCACGTGAGCAGACACAGGACAGAGGATAGGGGACAACGGTCGGGGTCTTTGATCGTGGTCCGTCGGTGCGATAAAGTCGGTGCGGCTAAGAGCCGCCGACATAGTATCACGTGGCCATCAGTTTGTTTTGTGGATGTGATTTAGCAAAATAAAAACGTTATCATCCTAAACTGTTGCCGGTGTAAATCATTTGTGAACGATCGTGATTTAGACAAACACTTGAATTCATTCACTGCTGTACTTAGGCTGGCTATTTACTCAACATAGGGCGCGAATGCAACTGTGCACAACCGAACCCCTTTTGCACACGAGTCATGATAAAAGGTTGTGTACAAGCCCGAGTGAAGTTACATGTTCCTCCCTATAAGGGCAAAATATCAACTAAATGGTAGGAAACTACGCTTGGTTACGAGGAATTTCCGGTCTACAGCAGTTAAACATTTACGGATGATCAGATTTTCGAAAAGTGTGGTAACACTTACAACATCTCTCACAAAATCAGCAATGTTTAGGCCTACGTTCAAATGAAACACATATGAAAAATAGGAATTATGATCAAAACATTCCAATTTCATTGATTTTCTGTGAGTGCTGTCCTTCACTTATGAAACATCCTATAAAAATGCTGGAAACGTTCAGAATCCATGTTCAGTTCTTTCATTAGTTCGAATGTGCTGTATTTTTTTTCTTTTCTCAACCATACTGGATGTATCTTCTTCGCTGCTCAACATTTAGAGTGTCGCAAAACGTTTCATCAGTATTGTCTCCTGGTGCAGACGACGTATTCTAATCCATTCGTAGCACGACCGTCCCGGGTCTCTGACAGCCCCACTTCTGTGTGAATTGCTCACGTTCCATCCGCTAGAAGTCCCTGACTCGCCGCCGCCGTAAGTCAGCGTCAACAGGCCATTTCTGTGTGAATTAGGCCTATGGGGCCTCAAGACAAGGCGCGGCCCATTAGACTCGACACACACACACGCGCTCACACACACACACACACGCACAGGCTCACGGAAGCCGCTGCACCGTTACGAAGGCCACTTTCACCGGAGCCCCCTCCTCCCTCCCTCCAGGCGGGCGCAGAGCTCGCTGGAAGAGTGTCTGCGGCCTAGTGCCATTCCGTTCGCCGTCGGGACATGAGCTTTGTGGTGTGACGCCCTCACCTACCACGGTACGTATCTGCAGCACCCTTCAGTCTGGTGAACACGCCACTTGCACGAATTTCTGCGGCGGCGCCAAACTTCAGTGTGAATCTGGCATTATGCTGAAGTAGATCGTGACGGTTTTCAGCGATTATTTAATGGACCAGTTTCTTCAAAATCGTGCCTGTAATGAGCATTTTTCTCTCTGCACTCTGATCGGCATTCCTGTGATGGAACGGCGTCGTCCCAAAGTGTGCAATCTACATTATCAGAAAGTCGTTACGAATGTCACCATCTTCTTGTTCGTCAGGTCTCTTAATATTTTAGCGCCAGTTCGTCTGGCTCGTTAAGGTCTTGTCACCGAATCTCTGCATTAATCGAGACGCGCGTTTTTTGCGAGAATCAGAAAAGGAAAAAAGGTTAGTGTTAACTTCCCGTTGACGACGACGGAGCGAGTAAGAGTTCAGATTCGGAAACGTGTGGAGGGCGATTAGGCATTTCCAGTTCAGACGAATTATCCTGGCATTTGTCGTAAGCGATTGAGGGAGACATATAAACAAAATCTGACTGGATGCAATGAGATTGTAATCACCATCTGATTTTATTTATGGGTTGTAAAGCCCGTTGTATTTTTGACTATTGTCTTGCTGGTTTGCTAAGTCAACAGCGATTGTAACCACAAATGTTGTAAACAGTTTTATGCCACTTGACAGCATGGCACTCACAGGGTGGTTGTGTGGGGGGGGGGGGGGGGGCGGAGAGCAGTGGGGACAGTTGCCCCTAGTGATAATTCATTGAGTTTACGAATATGAAAAACTAAAAAACGACTTGTAACCGCACGGCCCGGTTTTTTATGACCAAAAATACCGCGAAAATTATCACTAAAACAACCTGAAAATATCGATAAAATGAGTTCATAGTGATATAAAACATATGAAAAGTGAGTTGTGAAATGAAGTACAATAATGAAAAACTGTGTTGGCAGTTGGAACTGAAGTTATAAGAAAAATAATTAATTTAAAGTCGGTATGGTTTTGTTTAAGAAATCTCATTCCTTGAAGCTGTAAGAAAATTGTTGTACAGCCATCTTAGAGCTATTGTAGTTAATGTCTCTCAGCATGTACAGGTCCTCGAAATTGAGGGAACATCTGTTGACGAACAACATGTGCTTGTATTAGAAAATCTTCCAATATTTGTTGAAACAACTGGAGCGTGAAGTTCGTTATTTTACTTTAGTTTCAAAAACGAATCAAAAAAATCGACATGCGAATAGTGATATTTCAAAAATGGGCGTTACGTTTGATACAAAATATTTATATTTTTGTTTCATTACCCATATCTGGTCAAAGTTAACAACAGTATGTGGCGCGATAATGACAATAAGCTGATGAAACATCAATTCGTTTTCGGTGTGTACGAATACATTTATGAGCAACGTTCTTACGTTTTTCCTAGACGCACACGCATTGTTCGTTCTTGCCAAAACTTAAAGAATAAACTGTTTTGTCATAAACGAACGATAAACACAAAAACGTAGAAATCATGTAAAATATTAAAAATGAATCATCCTTGAAAAATTAAATAAAGTAAGTTATCTACATGACAAAAAATCGAAAGTAAATTTACGTTTCTATAGTCGGAATATTCGGGATTTTAGTACTCATAAAGAAAGAAAGATTACGTGTCAACGAACTCCAATCATTACAAATAAGTTATTATAAAATGAAATGAAGCCACCAATCGACTGAGTGACGAAACTATGCAAATGCACGCTATCTGCATGCCTAGTCCATAAGGCACCACGGAGAGAACCTTGTCATTGCCATTCCTGTTCCTTCGCAAATATAGCGAGGGAAACATGACTATGTCCCCATACGAGACCTAATTTCTCATATCTGTCCTCGTGGTCACTGCGCAAAATGTACGTAGTCGGCAGTAGTATCGTTCAGCAGTCAGCCACAGATGTCGATTCTCTAAATTTTCTGAATAGTATTTCACGAAAAGAACGTCGTCTAAACTCCAGGGATTCCCATTCGAGTTCACGAAGCATCTCTGTAATACTTGCATGTTGATCTAACCTACCGGTAACAAATCTATCCTTTAATCCGACCAGGTGTGTATCCTAGACACGCGAACTGGTCTCAAGAATGGGTCGAACTAGTCTATGAGTGGTCTCCTTTATAGATGAGCTACACTTTCCTAAAAGTGTCTCAATAAACTGAAGTCGACCAGTCACCTTCCCTACTACCAACCTAAGGTGCTAGTTGTATCTCATTTCGCTTTGCGACGTTACATGTAGATATTCAATAGACGTGACTGTGTGAAGCAGTAACTGTATTCGAGCATTACAGGATTGTTTTTGCCGTTCGTCTGCATTAACTTACATTTGCTCACACGAAGAGCAAGCGGCCATTTATCAAATCAAACAGAAAATCTCTGTAAGTCTTCTTGTATCCTCCTACTGCCACTTAATAATGACACTTTTCCGTATAGTACAAATAGTCGCAGTTTCTTACCCACCCTACCTGTCAGATCATTTATGCACAGAGTGTGCAACGAAGGAGTCCCTGATTTCAAAATTAAATATCTGCTGCAAGAATTTTATACAAAATCTATAGAGAAGTTTCGCAATAGATCGAAAAACTGCTAACGGATGCAATACGTAGAGCCCATAAATAGTGCCCCGCAGCTCAAACCGATCAGTTCCACTTTTGCAACGTGAAAGGAGGTTAGCGTACCGAAAGAAGAGGTTAAAAGCGTTGAACAGCGTGTTTTTCTAATTCTGGAACACTACAGTTTAGAACAAAGTCCTGCGGCAACAGCCCGCATATCGTGGTCGTGCGGTAGCGTTCTCGCTTCCCACGCCCGGGTTCCCGGGTTCGATTCCCGGCGGGGTCAGGGATTTTCTCTGCTTCGTGATGGCTGAGTGTTGTGTGCTGTCCTTAGGTTAGTTAGGTTTAAGTAGTTCCAAGTTCTAGGGGACTGCTGACCATAGATGTTAAGTCCCATAGTGCTCAGAGCCATTTGAACCATCCTGCGGCAACAAGGTGCAGTTTTCAGACAGGTTTTAATATTCCAAAGGGATTCAGTGCGAAAACCGTGCGCAAGCTCTTCACCAAATTCCAACAGTTAGGCAGCAGGGCTGATGATCTAGAGGGGGATGGCAAACTGTAGTTACTCCTGAAAATTTCACCACGGTTTGTAGAATTATTCTGCAAAATCCAAGGAAACCCGTCCGAAGAATTGCATTCGAAATCCAAAGCCACGAGCTGTGCGATAGAGGGCTGTTTTTTTTTTGAACGAGATTCTCACAGTGATTGACAATGGAGGATATGATGTTGACTGCATCTGGTTCACAGAAAGCACATTTCTGTCTGAAGGGAGTCGTGAATAAACAAACTAACAATTTTGGGGTTACGGAAATCCCCATTTATGTGAAGCGAAAACACTGTATTCCCCCAAAGTAACTTTTTGGGCTATGATATGCACTAGAAGGATTATTAGTCCATTTTTCCTGTGAGAAACTATCAGTAGTGAACGTTACTTTGCAATTTTGTAACAATTTGTCGCCATTCAGCAAGCATTAGAGGATCGACCAGGCACCACGTGGTTCATGCGGTATGGGGCTAGACCGTGTTGTACAAGACAAGTGTTCCAGTTTGTTAATGAATAAGTCGGGAATAGAGACACTGCATTGGATTATTGCAAATTTACTGGCGCAGGGGTGGATTGCCCTCCACATTCTGATTCCTTGTGAATACTTGTTGTGAGACACATCGAAAGACAATGTCTACTGGAATCATGCCACCATACTGGATGAGCTTGAATCGGCGATCCGTGTGATATCTGAATCCATATCCGTTGAGACATTACAGTGTGTGATGGAAAATTTCATTTTTTGTGTGCACCACGTCCGTACTTCGAAAAGATTGACTACGATTACAAAGACTGCTAGCAGAGGATGAGTTTAATTATCCACGCTAATACTGTGCGAGCTGTATAGCTTTCAGCGCCATCTTTCAACAGCTTTTAGAACTATTTTGAAATTTCTGTATAACCTCTGTATAAAATTCTTACAGCGTTCACAATAAATGTACCGTTTGTTGCACTCGTCTATCGATCTTAGTTTTCGAGGTATTTAATTTTGAAATCAGGGCGTCGTTCGCTGGACACGCCGTATACAGGGTGGTCAGAAACACTCTAAAAAATTTGTAAGGGTGTTGCAGGGCAGGTAATGCTGAGAAACACAAGTTAAGAAAAAAATTCGATACATTGCACCATTACCGAGTTATTTAGCACTGAAGTTAGCCAATCAGGACGCTGTGCAGGCAAAGTCAATCAGCCTGCCAGAAGCGGGGTTGCCAAACGTGTTCTTTGTTTGGTTCCCTCAAACAGAACAAACATAGCTTTGACTCACCTAGCTTAAATTTATCACTTCCAAAACAAGCACATTTGAAATGGTAAACCATTTCAACAAATGGTAACTCGTGGACAAACGGATGTCTGTGCATTTCCGCATTTTAACACGTGCAAGTGCTTGAATTAGCGAGTGCAGTGGCCTGATTGACCAACTTCAACGTTAATTAATATGGAAGCGACACAACACATCGAATTCCTTTTTTTTTTTAACAATTATTTCTCACCACGACCTACCCTGCTACACCCTTACAAACTTCTCTACATCTGCATCTATATCTACATGGAAACTGCAAGTCACATTTAAGTGCCTCGCAGAGGGTTCATCGAACCACCTTCACAATTCTCTATTATTCCAATCTCGTATAGCGCGCGGAGAGAACGAACACATCTTTCCGTACGAACTCTGATTTCCCTTATTTTATCGTGGTGATCCCTTACGATGCAGCAGTATTCTAAAAGAGGACGGACATGCGCAGTGTAGGCAGTCTCTTTAGTAGATCTGTTACATTTTCTAAGTGTCCTGCCAATAAAACGCAGCCTTTGGTTAGCCTTCCCCACAACATTTTCTATGTGTTCCTTCCAGTTTAAGTTGTTCGTAATTGTAATACCTAGGTATTTACTTGAATTTACGGCCTTTAGGTTAGATGATTTATCGTGTAACCGAAGTTTAACGAATTCCTTTTGGCACTCATGTAGATGACCTCACACTTTTCGTTATTTAGGGTCAACTGTAAATTTTCGTACCATTCAGAACTCGCTTCTAAATCGTTTTGTAATTTGTTACTGTGCGGCTGGTCCCGGGGGAGGTTCGAGTCCTCCCTCGGGCATGGGTGTGTGTGTTTGTCCTTAGGATAATTTAGGTTAAGTAGTGTGTAAGCTTAGGGACTAATGTCCTTGGCAGTTAAGTCACATAAGATTTCACACACATTTTGCAATTTGTTACGATCTTCTGATGACTTTATTAGTCGATAAACGACAGCGTCATTTGCAAACAACCTAAGACGGCTGCTCAGATTGTCTCCCAAATCGTTTATATAGATAAGGAACAGCAAAAGGCCTATAACACTACCTTGGGGAGCGCCAGAAATCACATCTGTTTTACTCGATGACTTTCCGTCATTTACTACGAACTGTGACCTATCTGACAGGAAATCACAAATCCAGTCACATTACTGAGACGATATTCCATAAGCACGCAATTTCACTACAAGCCGCTTGTGTGGTATCGTGTCAAAAGTGTGTGAAAAGCCTTCCGAAAATCCAGAAATACGGAATCGATCTGAAATCCGTTGTCAGTAGCACTCAACAAATCATGCGAAAAAAGAGCTAGTTGTGTTTCACAAGAACAATGTTTTCTCAGACTCTTGCTGACCATCCTGTATAACGAGAGCGGTCCTTTCACACTTTCCTGGGACATTCCTCCCGATGCCTTTGTCTCCGATGAACACAGTTTTGAATGCCAACAGTTTTCTTACACCATGTTAGGCATTGTAATACGTTTCGGTTTTGGTGTTTCCGTATTTTAGTCCACCCCTGTATGCCCGGGCATAGATCGCCGAGGGACCGCAATTGGGTTTTGTACTCTGACTAAACGTTGTCACACACTCAGAAAATAGAAATGCACGGAATTTAGAATCACAGAAGGCAAACCAGCAGAAATGTCGCTAGCTTCCGAGTGATCCATTGTTAAGTTGGCGATTGGTGCTGTATAATAATGTTGCCCACTGGTTCGTGTACAAGTTGTCATTGCTGTGCTTGTCAGTTGCCTAAAACTAATCTCGGTGAAAACATATCTTAGTGTAATGCTAGCTTTATAGGTTAATTCACGGCTCCCGATTAAACAAGTGTACTTATTTTCTGTGGTCTAATGACTGAGCTCGTGCATGGACAGCGAAATGTCACGGCATCGGATCCCAGTGTGCGACCAACATAGCCTTCATCTCTTAACGATGTGAAGATTCGCCACGAAAGACATTCCACGCTAGACTGTACGTCTCCTTTCCCCGGTCCGGTTAACAAGGTATCTTAGGGATACGCACGTTGCCGAAGTGGCACGCAATTGAAAAATTTGCACCGGACCGTTAAGCCGTACACAATTATTATTATTACTTCTTTCCTATTCCTTCTGTGAATAAACCGCATCGATCCGATTTGTTCCGTGGGTATGCTGAGGTAAAATGAGTATTGCGTCTTCCTCCGAGGTACCCTGTTCCTATCAAAAACGTGACACAATTTGAACCGAGCTTCTTCCTTCCCTCGCTCCGATACATTTTTCCTTTTCACGGCAGAAATATAACTGTACGCAGAAAGATAACTATGAAATGCCGAGTCCACGATATCTTGCTTTTATGTAACTGCGTTGTTGATTACTTTTTTTAACACGGAACTTTAATTCTGTAGGACAAAAAAAATGTATGAAAACGAAAAACATCGAGGTCCAAATAATGAGAGGAATGCGGAAGAGTCCAGCCATGCATTAAATGGGCTCGAGACTGCTCGCTAGTACATTTCTCGTTTATCCTTCAGCCGGATTGTTTCTGTCATTTTTCGAGCGAGGTGGCAGTAGTAGGGAGCAGACGTTCATATGCCGATGACAGTTAAAAGCGAAAAATGTAATTTGAGACTCTTAATTATTTGTGCTGTAGTTAGATATTAGAGAGGCGTATGACTCAGGCAAGAGACACATGCTTTGGCAAGTATCAGAAAGATATCAAGGTCAAAATGCTTTAGTAAATTTAATAATGTACCACTTTTACAAATTAAAGAAGATCGCGCCGGCCGGAGTGGCCGTGCGGTTCTAGGCGCTACAGTTTGGAGCCGAGCGACCGCTACGGTCCCAGGTTCGAATCCTGCCTCGGGCATTGATGTGTGTGATGTCCTTAGGTTAGTTAGGTTTAAATAGTTCTAAGTTCTAGGGGACTGATGACCTCATAAGTTAAGTCGCATAGTGCTCAGAGCCATTTGAACCATTTTGAAAGAAGATCGCGAAATATATACGGAAGCCTCACAAATTTATCAAGACTTAGATCAAAGTGTGGGCCACCACCTCTATTATTTATTATCTACGGGGCGAACATTAATACATTACTGGCCATTAAAATTGCTACACCTGGCGTGATGGTATAGGGTGCCATTGGTTACACGCCTCTGTCACCTCTTGTTCGCATTGACGGCACTTTGAACAGTGGACGTTACATTTCAGATGTGTTACGACCCGTGGCTCTACCCTTCATTCGATCCCTGCGAAACCTTACATTTCAGCAGGATAATGCACGACCGCGTGTTGCAGGCCCTGTACGGGCCTTTCTGGATACAGAAAATGTTCGACTGCTGCCCTGGCCATCACATTCTCCAGATCTCTCACCAATTGAAATCGTCTGGTCAATGGTGGCCGTGCAACTGGCTCGTCACAATACGTCAGTCACTACTCTTGATGAACTGTGGTATCGTGTTGAAGCTGCATGGGCAGCTGTACCTGTACACGCCATCCAAGCTCTGTTTGACTCAATGCCAAGACGTATCAAGGCCGTTATTACGGCCAGAGGTGGTTGTTCTGGGTACTGATTTCTCAGGATCTATGCACCCAAATTGCGTGAAAATGTAATCTCATGTCAGTTCTAGTATAATATATTTGTCCAATGAATACTCGTTTATCATCTGCTTTTCTTCTTGGTGTAGCACTTTTGATGGCCAGTATTGTATAACCGACAAACTGCAGGGACGAATTTCTGATTGTAAATGGAGGAAAGAAGGTCATATGAACATGTGTCTGAAAAGGGATCGTTGCCACGGTAGACGGCGCTGACGAATGAAAGTTCCTCTGGCCCTATGCCGCGTGTTTCTTGTGTGTTGCAGGCTGTGTGATTGAAGCAGCGTACTGTAATAAGCGGCACTTCGGGGGCAAGCTGAGATGGTGCTTGTGCACGGCCAAACAGATCGAAATGGTCGAGAGGCTGCACGGCTATACCAGAACAAGTATCCTCACAGACACCAACCACATCACACAACAAGTCCTTTTTGGCGTTTTTGTGATCATGGGTCCTTTCAGACAGACAAACGTTGCAGGGGGCTGCTGACTGTGTGTACACCAGATTTGGAGGACCGGGTTCTGCCTCTCAAACGTTTTCATCTGCTTGGTCGTACACAAACACCATCTCGACTGTTTCCCGACATGAATACCAGATCATTCTGCTGGTTACAGTATGCTGCTTCAGTGACACAACCCGCAACACAGAAGGAAGGCTCGGCACGTGGTCAGAGGAACTTCCATTCGTCAGTGCCATCTACCGTGCAATGATGCATTTCCGGACATATGTTCATAAGACCTTTTTTCCTCCATTTCCAGCCAGGACCCGTCCCTGCAGTTTGTCAGTTTTATTTATGTTCACCCTCTATATGGAGGAAACAACCGAGAAATTGAAAGAAACGAACCTGCCTCTAGTAAAAATTGGAAGAAGCATACCGCTACGAACATTATTACATGTGGGCGATCAGAGACTAACTGCTAAAAGCGAAGATAATTTACAGAGATCAGCATAGAAACTTCTAAACATTCTCACAAAGTGTGATATTCAAATTTCGCAAATAAAGGCAATGGGTGTAACTGAAAAAACGTTCCTCGAGAGTAAAGACTGCAGCCAACAATACAATAGTAGAAAAATAACGGACTTTATATATTCCGGTAGCCACATTTCGAAATTTAAAAACCAAATACACATAGAGAACAGTTTAACAAAGTTAAGTAAATTAAATGGAATATTAAAAAAGGAAATGTTGGAAAACAAATAAGAAAAGAAACACAAATCAGATTTCATAAAGTGATATCGAAACCGGCTCTTCTATACACCAGAGAATGTTGAACACCAAAGTGAGAAAAACGGAATAAACACCACACAGATTAGGTTCTTACATTCTCTGAAAGGCATAACCTTTAAGAAATTGCGGATGATGTACAAACGCAACGCCGGCCGGAGTGGCCGTGCGGTTCTGGGCGTTACAGTCTGGAGCCGAGCGACCGCTACGGTCGCAGGTTCGAATCCTGCCTCGGGCATGGATGTGTGTGATGTCCTTAGGTTAGTTAGGTTTAATTAGTTCTAAGTTCTAGGCGACTGATGACTTCAGAAGTTAAGTCGCATAGTGCTCAGAGCCATTTGAACCATTTACAAACGCAACCACCTAATGGAACCAACATATTACTAAGATATCAGATAATAGATTGCGCTGATGAGTGCTCAGATTGTAACTACAAGGAAGGAGAGATCTAGGAAGACCGTTTTGACGATAGGCTGAGAAGCGGCGCATTGCTAATGGATGATGATGGTACATATCTCGCCTGGAAAACAAGATTTACGCTCGTGGTGTTGTAATTCACTTGTTAAGTATTTGGAAATGAGAGAGCTGAATAACATATTAAAACACAATTTAGTGCTTGAGACGCTTAGGCAGCCCTGTATGGTTCCCAGGCTTAGCATTATTTCACATTTGTTTTCATGATGTCTTTCTGAATTGGTCAGATACGGCTAAGTGATGTCGGAAATCCAGCAACATATCGTAATGTGTAGAGATTAACAGCTGTCAGACTGCCATTAAAACTGTTTTCATCTAATTGAGCAGTAGTATGACCGAGTCAACATGTTACATTACATGAGTAGTGGGACAAAGACCGTGTCGCCTCTCTCTGCATTGTTACCAAATTAATTCAAGATTGCAGATCCAAGATGGCGGCCACAGATGCGGCAATGTCGCACTGGCGTCATGATGGGAAATTTAAATTTTGGCAGGAAAATGGGTCAATTGGGCTACCTCTACAAACTTAACTCCACCCCCCTCCCTCTCCTCTCCCGTCGCCACCCCCAAATGGAAAATGGCGGGATAAGGACTCAGTCTGTGCTGGGCTGCTAGATTGGATGGAAATAAGTCTTTATTTTGTATGCAGTATGGTATATTCTTTACTTTAACAATTTGAGTTGCTATTGATTAAGCACTAGACAGTAGCTCCATCCAGCATATTCACCTTGAGGTCCAGAGGCCAACTGACTTAGTTCACAACACCACCACGAGAGTGCACTATTGACCCTCCCCCCTCCTGTGACGTAATCCAAGATGGTGGCGTGAGGAAAAATGGAGGGAAATTCATTCAGTCTGTATCTGTCTGCTTGACAGGGAGTATCTCAAGATGGTGGGTTAATATGGCATGCATAAGGCATTGTTTAAACAATTTGTTTAAGAATACTGTTTATTTATTTCAGAAATCGAAAGACGCCACGAAATTGACACTGATGTTTTAAGCACTTTAGACGATGTTAAACAATTGCAGTATTTTTTTTTTCTTATTCTGATATTGAAAGGAAACACATAGTTACACAGTCGCAGATCACACTAAACACATCTGAAAAACTTTTTTGGGTGTGCTCCTTGCAGCAGAGCTGGAAGAAGCCATGACACAGAGTATAAAAAGATTGTGGCACACTTGTGGAACCTCCCAGCTTTCCTCCCTAAGACACTTCGCGAGCTTTTGTGGGAAATAGATCCCAAAACCCGTATCAACTGCAATATTCGATTTTCAAGGTAAAACGACGACATCCGGATGTCGAAATAAATATCTCTGTAACTCTAAACAGGGCACACACAACTTTACGAGTTTTAGCTGCTTGTTTGAAGACACTGCCAGAGAGAAAAAAATTTTGAGTGCTACAGCTGCTGTGTACTTCATCGCTTCTGAAACGCTGAGTGGGCTTAGTTGATATTTGCTGCTGGAGTCAGGGACATTAAGGCTCATGTTTTTTATTTTCCTCACTTTTAAAAGTACACCAGTGTCTAAGCACAGATGGGAAAATCAGAACAGCTACATGTTTAAAAGTTCATGACATATTTCGAATCCGACAACAGATCGTAAAACAAACACAAACAGAATTCGAAGCACTGTCGTACAGACGAGGAAAATGGCTAGAATTTTCGGTGAATTTTCGATGTCCTACAACTGCTGGTCTGATGCTCTAAAACCAAAATGGCAGGTTGCGGACAGCATCCCATCTGTACGAGCCGGAGTAAGATGGTTTGCTTGGACTTGTCTCTGAACACTCGAACAAAGAAGACATCATGTGACGCTTTGATGTCGTGGCACTTCCTGGGAATGGAACATTCTGATTGGTTGTTACTGAATTTACCTGCCAAACAGCTGTTGCCGGTGTGGGAGCACTGTCCACCACTTTTTGTTGATGGACTGCAAAATTAAATTTGTTTGCTTACGTCATCATCAGGTGACACTGATTTGTCACATGCCATCCACTCGTCACCTCACGATGGCCTAAGCAAATAAATATATTTTTGCGGAACATTAGGAATGGTTCAAATGGCTCTGAGCACTATGGGACTCAACTGCTGAGGTCATTAGTCCCCTAGAACTTAGAACTAGTTAAACCTAACTAACCTAAGGACATCACAAACATCCATGCCCGAGGCAGGATTCGAACCTGCGACCGTAGTGGTCTTGCGGTTCCAGACTGCAGCGCCTTTAACCGCACGGCCACTTCGGCCGGCGGAACATTAGGAAGAATTTCCTGCTTAATGTTGTCACCATATTCTGCCAAGCACCAGTCGAAAACGAAATTAATATTTACGTTTTATTTATACTTAGGTAATTTGTGGCTCTTTATTCCTGCGCCGGCCGGAGTGGCCGAGCGGTTAAAGGCGCTACAGTCTGGAACCGCACGACCGCTACGGTCGCAGGTTCGAATCCTGCCTCGGGCATGGATGTGTGTGATGTCCTTAGGTTAGTTAGGTTTAAGTAATTCTAAGTTCTAGGGGACTTATGACCACAGCAGTTGAGTCCCATAGTGCTCAGAGCCATTTGAACCATTTTATTCCTACACAACACAAACATTTTTAGGAGCAGCGATGCAGTGCAGCCATCACCATGTGTACGGCTAACGCGTTTGTTTGTGTTTCAAGTTACACCTAAAATCTAGTTACCGTTTTCTTACACGTGCCAGAACTATTTCTGCAGTCAGTTATAGAAATAGCTACAACATCCCTCTGCATCACGAACAATTGTTCAATATGCGCTATATGTTGAACCACGTGCATGTAACTACTGTTTCTAACCTGGCGTATAATAGATACCGTTTGGAGTGCCACGTGCGCAACCTACTGGAAACTGACATACAAGTAAACAAATCTTTTGTTTTTATGCATAATTCGGTAGAATTTATCTAAATCCAACTATTTTCACTAGCATCACAGCCCATGCGACTATTTGAAAATGATATTCAATTCCAAGATCCTGCATCTGATGATAAAGTTCTTGGAGTTCGAAAGATAGTAAAAGTATTATAAAGCGATTAGTTGTAATTTCCACACAAATCGTCCACTGTTCAACCACAATCACAGTACACAGCGACCATCATTTAAAATTTAAAATTTTTTTAGCAGTTAACACGAGATTCTCTAAAAAAAAAATGTCAACGGCTTAATTTATATTTTTCAAAAATTTTTTCCGGTTGAGCGGTTTCGAATGACCATTCACGCAGCCAGATCTTGTTCTATGCGTAAATGGAGACTGGCTGATTCCTTAAACAGAGCGCTGTCGATTTGTTCCTCCACACTGCTCGCACTCAGCCACAATTCTGTCCATAATGACATCGACGTTGACGTGACGTTAAACTCTAACGTTTCCTTTTTCCTTCCTAAGTCCCAACACCGATATCAGTTTGGTGTTTTTCGCATTAATTCCTGTGTCTCTTTCGACAGCACCTTAGGGTTCTCTAACCATAGCAGCAGTATTGATAACGAAAGAGACCGGTACATATTTCCCGTGTAAATTACCTGTTTAGTAGCCTTCTCTCACACACCAACCAGTAAAACACATGGCCGTCCTACCAAAGAACGACTCAAAAGAAACGGCATGAGTTGGCAAGGCAGTTCCGCAAAAGAGTGAGTATTGTTTGGTACACCGGAGCATACTTTTGTTACAGTCGGCATGTCGAGTACAGATCCTAGCTCAGTGTAAGTTTTTGGTACTCTATTTTTAACACGCAAGAATAAGAAAACTGAGAAGTGCTGCTCCAAACGGATCAGAAACGCACTGCTTTTTATAGAAGCATTTGTATGTGAACGTAACTTCATTCACACTTATTGCCGAATTGTGGCTCCTTTGTCATTTCCCCGCCGTTTTCACTGTTCGTTTGAATATGATAGCGTACTTCTACGTAACAACACGGGCACTGCAGGCCAGACAAAAGAATGCTCCCGGTCTGTATCTTGTATGTTTGCTCCCACTGACATAATTTTATTTTTCAAATAAAAGATGTACAGTATTCTACACACCTGTCATTTGAACTTTCTTTTCCCGCTTCAGACTGCGCTCTCTCTGTCAAATCCCTCCTGCAGTATCCTGGGGGATGTTTTTCCACTTCCCATACGAAGCCAATGTTCAAGAACTGCTCGTTCATTTTCAAAATAAAACAGCACAGAACTGTGTTAAGGGAACATCTTTTCAGGTTTCCTGACTCGTGTCCAGAGCTTCTGAAGAAATGGTTCCATGCAGTAGGAAGGGAATACTGACCTCCGCGGAAATATAGCGTGTTTTGGAACGATCATTTTGCAAAAGACAGTACATGTAGCGAATGAAAACAATCAATTCAGTCGGTTGTTGTATAAGTTCGTATAGTGTTAGACTCATTCTATATATGCGAAATTGGTGGGTTTCAATGATTTCCGCATGACAGCGGAGAACTGTCAATTCTTGTTCCTCACTGAAGAAGAATATACTTCCGAGAAACCGATGCACTCGCACACAAAAAATAGCGCAATTGGGCTATGTGTGTCTACAATAGGGTAAAGTCCCTTTCTCGAACATTATATTTCCACACATCCTCGATCTTTAGTGAAACTAAGAAGCTTTGGTAGCTGCAGTTGAACAGTATTCCGAACATTATTCCTATCTTGTATCTTTAAGGTATAAACGAAGCTGGATAGTTCAAATGGTTCAAATGGCTCTGAGCACTATGGGACTTAACTTCTGAGGCCATCAGTCCCCTAGAGCTTAGAACTACTTAAACCTAACTAACCTAAGGACATCACACACATCTATGCCCGAGGCAGGACTCGAACCTGCGACCGTAGCGGACGTGCGGTTCCAGACTGTAGCGCCTAGAACCGCTCGGCCACTCCGGCCGGCGAAGCTGGATGGTATTCTGTGTTATCAATACATGGGAAAATACAAACGGAAGAAATATTTACTAAGTGATCATGGAGATGGATTTATAAGAATCAGTAAACATGAAGCTATGTTTAAGGTAGCTAAAGTAAGCTGTCTGCTGCAATCTGTGCGTGTTTTAGTGTATATAAGGGTTGGCTTTAGCAGTTAGCATTTTGTGTTGATGGGAGTTCTTTTCTGGGCTTACATTTAGAGAAAGTAGAGGAACAAATGATCTTGCAGACACTTTTGTAGATTTTCTCTGGTTTGGTGGGGGAATCCAAATCACTGTCGGATTCTAAAGAAACTTGATCAGGTAAGCAATATGAGCACAAATATTCTTGTACGTTTACACACAGAATACATAAAAAAGTGGGAAATATTGAAAGATATGTAGAAATATATAAAATTCAGGAAAAATATTGAAAATCTCCGGATACAAAATGGAAGTACGTAGGGTTGGCAAATTCGACCAACACGTAAGCGTACATTAGGGGGGTAGGACGTCAAACTGGCCGACTTGGAGCAGGAGAGGCACCACAGGACTTTTTAATTTCCACTGTCTATACTTTTACAAATAAATTCATAAAACTTTGTCAGCATGACCAGGAAAGGTTCAGGATTCACGCTCATAGCAGTGGAAGTTCAAAAATATAAAAAAATATTTTTTTTTACATGTGAAATGTCATCATTTGTTCACTTACTATTGGCTGCATTCGTTGCTATAGGTACACTTTTCTTCATAAGTAAGGGAGATTCTTCGATGAATGTTGCACAATGTACAAACCATACTTACAGGCGTATGAAAGTCTAGAATTTTCAAATCTATTAAAAACTGTGCTAAAAATTGAGATAATTAACCATAAAATTTGAGTTTTTTCTAAACATGAAATCTAAAAGTAACAGCTAATTTATTTTTTCATTAATTAAATAAATTCTAGAGTTTCATACACATGTAAGTATGGTTTGTATGCTGTGCAAAATTTATGGAAGAATCTCTCTTACTTGTGAAGAAAAATGTACCTATAGCAACAAATGCAGCCAATAGTAAGTGTAAAAATGATGAAATTTCGCACGTAAAAAAATTTATTTTTTTATACTTTTGAACTTACATTGCTATGAGTTTGAATCCTGAATCATTCCTGGTCGTGTTGACAAAGTTTTATGAATTAATTTGTAAAAGTATAGACTGTGGAAACTAAAATGTCCTGTGGTGCCTCTCCTGCTCCAAGTCGGCCCGTTTGACGTCCTACCCCCCTCAAGCGGAATAGGAATAAGAAACTCACCGATTTAGATCAGCCGGCATTTGTAACGAGCGTTGGCCCACTCCCGCCAGCAGTAGATCAGGGGCAGCCTGTTGCTGTCGACTCCTGCTGAGCATTGTTTGACTCTATTTTGAGGACGGGAAAATTCACCTGTTTCAATTAAATTAACGTAACTCTAGTTCTAATTAAAACGAGCAGCAATTTATGACATACTTAAAGACATTATAGATATCAGCACCATGCGTGAATTTTGTATTTCGTTTACTCGAGTATTGTAGCAGGTATAGACTCCGCAGCTCGATTGTGGGTTTTCGTCGGTTTTCCACGTTCGTTAAAGCTAATGCTGGGCTGGTCTCCAATATCCACCTCAGGAAATGTGGTACGCAAATAGTAAAAATGCTAACACATAGAGCCGCTTCAACTTAGTACTACATTGGAGAACACAGGTTCGCCGCGCGGGATTAGCCGAGCGGTCTGAGGCGCTGCAGTCATCGACTGTGCGGCTGCTCCCGACGGAGGTTCAAGTCCTCCCTCGAGCATGGGTGTGTGTGTTTGTCCTTAGAATAATTTAGGTTAAGTAGTGTGTAAGCTTAGGGACTGATGACCTTAGAAGTTAAGTCCCATAAGATTTCACACACATTTGAACATTTTGAGAACACGGGTTCCTTAACTCAGTATCCTGACACAAGCTCGCATTCACTGTTTGAGATTAATGAGCTGGATAAAGTATGCTGGCGGAGTCTAGGCGCTTTGGCATTCCGCAAAAGGGAAACCTAGGGAAAAGCAGTGTTGCGTGCCCAGTGAGGCATGCCCGAGATCTGGATGCGCCGCCAGCGAAAGTGCCTGCTCCGCGCTTTCCACAAATACATGTCCATTGTATGGGAAATTGGCAAGCACGGGGGTGGTTAATAGTCTGGAAAAGTAGCAAGATCACGAGTTCTCAGGATAAGTGAATCTACTTACTGCAAACGTCAGGGAATTCGGGAAGACCCATAAAATCCTGTTAGATCCTTGTGGAATGGGGAAGGCCAGATGTATTAAAATGTTCAATGACAGAAAGGAATGTACAGACACGATTTGTTACAAATCACTATGAACTTCTGTTTGCAAAGCAACCAGTTATAATGTCGCACAAGGAAAGGTGACTGAACTTTAATGTCCGTTGCGTCTACTCTGATGCGCTCGCCGATTAGGGGAATCTTCGTTATTGTCCGTTGGTTCTCGGGCTGTAGGTCCGTTTCTCACTGCACGGTTGTTAATGCGACGCATCAGACAGCTTGTGATGTGTCCATGGTGAGGTGTGTTACTGTGTACAGTGCATGAAAGCGTACTCAAAGATGGAACGTTACTCGTCACGACAGGTGGCAGACGTGCATTTAATATGCGGTGCGGCAGGCTGTAGTGGCTGTAAAGCAGCACGAATGTACACAGGACGCTTTTTCAACAGGCGTCATCCTAATTGGAAGAAATTTTTTTCTCCGTGGTTACCAACTTCACGAGAGACGGGGTCGTTCACGTCAAAGAGTGGGCCAACGTTCCCGCCAAAGACACATTTTCGAACACCAGACTGTGAAGAGATGGGGTTGGGTCTTGTGGTCTACCACCCAGCAATAAGCACCCGTCAACTTGACCGTGAAAACCCACATTTCGAAGGATGCAGTGCGTAAGATACTGGTGAAGCAGGTATTACACGTCAATGCGAAATGCTCTTAATAATTTCCACAATGAAACATTGTCTCAAAATATGGTAGAAAACGCAAAGAGATTCTAGTCGTACACCAGTGTCAAAAAACACTCAATACCGTCACTGCGCGATAGCGATGGAAATGTTACCGAAGGTGGGCTCAAAAATGGTTCAAATAGCTCTGAGCACTATGCGACTTAACTTCTGAGGTCATCAGTCGCCTAGAGCTTAGAATTAATTAAACCTAACTAACCTAAGGACATCACACACATCCATGCCCGAGGCAGGATTCGAACTTGCGACCGTAGCGGTCGCTCGGCTACAGTCTGTTACGCCTAGAACCGCACGGCCACTCCGACCGGCTTACCGAAGATGGTACCACTAAAGCGGACTTACTAAATACAGTTCTCCGTAATTTCTTCACAAATGAAGTAAATATTCCAGAATTCGAAACCAGAGCAGCTGTTAGCATGAGTGACATAAAAGTAGATATCTTAGGTGTTGCGAAACAACTCATATCACTTAAGAAAGGCAAGTCTTGCGGTTCAGATGGTATACCAATCAGGTTCCTTTCAGAGTATGCAGACACAATAGCGCCTTTCTTAGCAATCATATACAACCGCTCACTTGACGAAAGATCTGTTCCTAAAGACTGGAAAGTAGCACAGGTCACACCAATACTGAAGAAAGGGAATAGGAGTAAGCCATTGAATTACAGACCGGTATCACTGACCTCAATGTGCAGTAGGATTTTGGAGCATATACTGTACTCGAACATTATGAATCAACTTAAAGAAAATGACTTATTGATACATAAGCCACACGGATTCAGAAAATATCGTTCTTGTGCACCACAGCTAGCACTTTATTCCCATGAAGTAAGGAGTGCTGTCGACAAGGGATCTCAGATCGATTTCATATTCCTAGATTTCCTGAAGGCTTTTGAAACCGTTGCTCACAAGCGACTATTAATCAAATCGCGTGCATATGGAGTATCGTCTCAGTTGTGTGACTGGATTCCTGATTTCCTTACAGAGAGGTCGCAGTTCGTAGTGATAGACGGTAAATCATCGAGTAGAACAGAAGTGATATCTGGCGTTCCACAAGGTAGTGTCATAGGCCCTCTGCTGTTCCTGATTTACATAAATGATCTAGGTCATAATCTGAGCAGACCCCTTAGACTGTTTGCAGATGACACTGTAATTTACCGTCTAGTAAAATCATCAGACGATCAATTCCAATTAAAAAATGATCTAGAGAGATTTTCTGTATTTCGCGATAAGTGGCAATTGGCACTAAACAAAGAAAAGTGCGATGTTATCCACATGGGTACTAATAGAAATCCGATAAATTTTGGGTATACAATAAATCGCACAAATCTAAGGGCGGTCAATTCGACTAAACACCTAGGAATTACAATTACGAGCAACTTAAATTCGAAAGACCACATAGATAATATTGTGGGGAAGGCGAAACAAAGACTGCGCTTTGTTGGCAGAACACTTAGAAGATGCGACAAACCCACTAAAGAGACAGCCTACATTACACTTGTCCGTCCTCTGCTGGTATATTGCTGCGCGATATGGGATCCTTACCCCGTAGGATTGACGGAGGACATCGAAAAAGTGCCTATAAGGGCAGCTCGTTTCGTGTTATCGCGTAATAGGGGTGAGAGTGTCACTGACATGATACGCGAGTTGGAGTGGCAGTCACTGAAACGAAGGCGGTTTTCTTTGCGGCGAGATCTATTTACGAAATTTCAATCACCAACTTTCTCTTCCGAATGCGAAAATATCCAACTACGTCGGGAGAAATGATCGTCATAGTAAAATAAGATAAATCAGAGCTCGAACGGAAAGATTTATAGCTCTGAGCAAAATGGGACTTAACATCTGAGGTCATCAGCCCCCAGAACTTAGAACTACTTAAACCTAACTAACCTAAAGACATCACACACAACCATGCCCAAGGCAGGATTCGAACCTGCGACCGTAGCGGTCGCGCAGTTCCAGACTGAAGCGCCTAGAACCGCTCGGCCACATCGGCTGGCGGAGAGATTTAGGTGTGGAATGGTAGAGAAGTAGTATGAATATGGTTCGATGAACCCTGTGCCAGGCACTTAAGTGTGAATTGCAGAGTAACCATGTAGATGTAGATGTAGATATACAGGGTGATCAAAAAGTCAGTATAAATTTGATAACTTAAAAAACCACGGAATAATGTAGATAGAGAGGTAAAAACTGACACACATGCTTGGAATGACATGGGGTTTTATTAGAACAAAAAAAAAAAAAACAGATTTCACAAAATGTCCGACAGATGGCGCTGGACAGCAAAACTGCTACCGTGACGGGTGAGAGGTACGCCGATATGTTACAGAATCGCATCATCCCCAGCCTGGCTGATAAACACCTGCTAGAACGTACGATGTTTATGCAGGATGGCACTCCACCCCATATTGCTAGACGCGTGAAAGATCTCTTGCGTGCGTCGTTTGGTGATGATCGTATGCTCAGCCGCCACTTTCGTCATGTTTGGCCTCCCAGGTCCCCAGACCTCAGTCCGTGCGATTATTGGTTTTGGGGTTACCTGAAGTCGCAAGTGTATCGTGATCGACTGACATCTGTAGGGATGCTGAAAGACAACATCCGACGCCAATGCCTCACCATAACTCAGGACATGCTTTACAACATTATTCGTCGACTACAGCTATTGTTGAGGAATGATGGTGGACATAATGAGCATTTCCTGTAAAGAACATCATCTTTGCTTTGTCTTACTTTGTTATGCTAATTATTGCTATTCTGATCAGATGAAGCGCCATCTGTCGGACATTTTTTGAACGTTTGTATTTTTTTGGTTCTAGTAAAACCCCATGTCATTCCAAGCATGTGTGTCAATTTGTACCTATCTATTTACATTATTCCGTGATTTATTCAGTTTTCAAATTTATGCTGACTTTTTGATCACCTGGTAGAACGTGTGAAACCACTGGGACCAACGGGCTTTTGAGTCCTGCATTCACTTCTGCCAACGGATGATCCAGCGCAGCAATGTAGCAGCGAACTTCGTAAAGCTTGTATTGTTCACGGATAAGGCCTCATTCACACGTGATTTTTCAACAGCCGCAGCAACCATGTGTGGAATTATGACAATCTCCAAGTCACCCACATCGGTGGTCTCCAGCAACGATTCTCTGTCAGCGTATTGGCGGGCATTGTCCAAGATTACCTAATAGGACCTTATTTGCTGCCTCCCTGTTCGACTGGTCCACGTTACCTGGTGTTCCTGCGAAGTATGCTGCCACAGTTACTGGAGACTGAACACCTTACTGTCCGGGAAAGGATGTGGTTTCAACTCGTCCGTGCAACAGTCACTTCGATATTAATATCCGCGAACACCTGAACAACACGTAATCTTGCAAGGGGAGATCCTGTCCCTTGGCCAGCGCGGGCGCCGGATCTTGCACCTCTGAACTTTTTGTCTGAGGTTACATCAAGGCATTTATGTATGAAATCCCCGTAGAAATGGATGAACACCGGCTTCATAGGGTCTATGCTGTGTGTCTCCTAGAACGACAGTCACCAGGGATTTGTGAGAGAGTGCGGCAGAACGGCATGCGCCTTTTCCATGCATGCCTTGAGACTGGCCTTGGTCACTATGAACAATTACTACGAGCTACGTTGCTGTTATGCTGTGAACTCTGTGTATGTGCATAACACAATAAATATGTTTTTCCGAACATTGGCTCCCTATCTCAGAATAATCGGTTGTGGACCCGCTATCACCTGCTTCAATTTAACGTCTGTACACTATGGGAAAAAATTTCGAAATTTGTTGTAAGGCCTTATGGAACCAGACTTCTGAGGTCATCGGTTCCTAAGCTTACACACTACTTAACCTAACTTAGCCGCGCGGTCTAACGCACGGCTTTCCGGGCGGGAAGGAGCGCCGGTCCCCGGCACGAATCCGCCCGGCGGATTTGTGTCGAGGTCCGGTGAGCCGGCCAGTCTGTGGATGGTTTTTAGGCGGTTTTCCATCTGCCTCGGCGAATGCGGGTTGGTTCCTCTTCTTCCGCCTCAGCTACACTGTGTCGGCGATTGCTGCGCAAACAAGTTCTCCACGTACGCGTACACCACCATTACTCTACCACGCAAACATATGGGTTACACTCGTCTGGTGTGAGACGTTCCCTGGGGGTTCCACCGGGGGCCGAAGCGCACAATAACCCTGGGTTCGGTGTGGGGTGGCGGATGGGTGAAGTGGACTGCGGTAGTCGTCGTGGGGTTGCGGACCACTGCGGCTGCGGCGGGGACGGAGCCTCTCCGTCGTTTCTAGGTCCCCGGTTAACATAACATAACATAATCTAACTTACGCTAAGAACGACACAAACGAATACACACACACACACACACACACACACACACACATGCCCGAGGGAGCACTCGAACCTCCGACCGGAGGAGCCGCGCGGACCGTGACAAGACGCCTGAGACCGCGCGGCTACCCCGCACGGCACACACTACGGCTATTCGAACACATACATGAGTAAAATGCTGTATATATACATTTGGTGGTGGAGTGTTTGTTGCTGTTAGAAGTAATTCACCTTGTAGTGAAATTGAAGTACCGGTAGATAGTTCTGGCGAAATAGTACGGGTAGAGGTAATACGTGACAATCGGACTAAACTATTAGCTGGATCGTTTTGCCGACACCCTCCCCCCCCCCGATTCAGAAGATATAGTTGATAGTTGCTGAACAGTTAAAAGAAAACTTGAGGCTCATTTGAAATAGGTACCCCACTCATACAATTATAGTCGATGGTGACTTCAATGTACCCTCGATATGCTGGAAAAATTATACGTTTAAAGCCGGCGGCAGGCATAAAACGTCATCCGAAATTTTCTGAATGCTTTCTCAGAAAATTATTTTAAACAATTACTTCATGAGCCCACTCGAAGTGTAAATGGTTGCGAAAGCATACTAGACCTCTTAGCAACAAATAATACTGGACAAATAGAGAGTATCATGGCGGATATAGGGATTAGCGACCACAAGGCAGTTGCTGCTAGCCTGAATACCGTAACTCCCATAACCATCAAAAAGAAATGCTAAGTTCATCTATTTGAAGAAAGCTGATGAAAATGCTCTTAACGCCTTTTTAAGAGTCGATCTCCACTCCTTCCGATCTGACCACGTAAACGGAGAAAAGACGTGGAATGATTTCAAAGAGATAATATCAAGGCAGTCGAGAGATATATACCACATAAATTAATAAGTGATAGTACTAATCCCACATGATACACAAAACGCGTCAGATCACTGTTGCAGAAGCAAGGAAAAAGGCACACCTAAATTAAAAGAACGCAAAATCCCCAAGGTTGGCAAAGTTTTGCAGAAGTTCGAAAAATAGCACATACTTCATTGAAAGACGCTTTTCATAATTTCCACAGCGAAACTCTGTCTCGCCGGCCTGTGTGGCCGAGCGGTTCTAGGCACTTCAGTCTGGAGCCGCGCGACCGCTACGGTCGCAGGTTCGAATCCTGCCTCGGGCATGGATGTGTGTGATGTCCTTAGGTTAGTTAGGTTTAAGTAGTTCTAAGTTCTAGGGGTCTGATAAATCTTAGATGTTAAGCCCCATAGTGCTCAGAGCCATTTGAGCCATTTGAAACTCTGTCTCGGAATCTAGCAGAGAACCCAAAGAGCCCACCAGTGGCAAGCCGCAATCAATACCTTCACTGTGCGATAACAAAAGTGAAGTCACTGATGACAGTACCACTAAAGCAGAGTTATTAAACACGGCTTTCCAAAACTCCTTCACCGAGGAAGACTAAGTAAATATTCCTCAATTCCAATCAAGAACAACTGCTAAGATGAGAAACATAGTAGACATCCTCGGTGTAGCAAAGCAGCTTAAATCTCTTAAAAAAGGCATGGTCTCCGGTCCACATTGTATACCAGTCAGGTTCTTTTCAGAGTATGCTGATACAATAGCTCCATATATAGCAATTATATACAACCGCTCGCTCATAGAAAGATCCGTACCTAAAGACTAGAAAATTGCTCAAGTCACACCAATACCAAAAAACGGAAACAGGAGTAATACGCTGAATTACAGGCCCATATCACTAACGTCGATTTCAGTAGGGTGCTGGAACATATACTGTGTTCGAATATTAAGAATCACCTTGAAGAAAACGATTTACTGACACATAGTCAGCACGGACTCAGAAAATATCGTTCTTGGGAAACACAACTAGCTCTTTATACTCATGAAGTAATAAGTGCTATCGACAGGGGATGTCAAATTGATTCCATATTTTTAGATTTCCAGAAGGCTTTCGACACCGTTCCTCACAAGCGTCTCCTAACCAAACTGCGTGCCTGTGGAATATCGCCTCAGTTGTGCGACTGGATTCGTGATTTCCAGTCAGAAAGGTCACAGTTCGTAGTAATAGACGGAAAGTCATCGAGTAAAACAAAAGTAATATCCGGCGTTCCGCAAGGAAGTGTTACAGGCCCACTATTGTTCCTAATCTATATTAACGACATAGGAGACAATCTGTGTAGCCGTCTTAGAGTGTTTACAGATGACGCTGTCATTTACCGTTTGTAAAGTCATCAGATGACCAACACGAATTGAAAAATGATTTAGGTAAGATATCTGTATGGTGCGAAAAGTGGCAATTGACCCTGAATAAAGAAAAGTGTGAAGTTATTCACATAAATGCTAAAAGAAATCCGGTAAATTTCGATTACGCGGTAAGTCAAACAAATCTGAAGGCTGTAAATTCAACTAAATACTTATGGATTACAATTACAAATAACCTTAATTGGAACTATCAAGCCAGCCGGGATGGCCGAGCGGTTCTAGGCTCTATAGTCTGGAACTGCGCGACCGCTACGGTCGCAGGTTCGAATCCTTCCTCGGGCATGGATGTGTGTGATGCCCTTACGTTAGTTAGGTTTAAGTAGTTCTTAGTTCGAGGGGACTTATGACCTCAGAAGTTAAGTCCCACAGTGCTCAGAACACTTAGAAGGTGCAACACGTCTTCACTTGTCCGCCCTATCCTGGAGTATTTCTGTGCGGCGTGGGATCCGCATCAGGTGGGACTGACGGATGACATAGAAAACGTTCAAAGAAGGGCGGCTCGTTTTGTATTATCGCGAAATAGGGGAGATAGTGCCACAGGCATGATACGTGAATTGGAATGGCAATCATTAAAACAAAGGCGTTTTTAGTTTCGACGGGATCTTCTCATGAAATTTTAATCACCAATTTCCTCCTCCGATTGCGAAAGCATTCTGTTGGCACCCACCTACATAGGGAGAAATGAACATCACGATAAACTAAGAGGAATCAGGGTTCACACAGAAAAATTTAAGTGCTCGTTTTTCCCAAGCGCCGTTCGAGAGTGGAACGGTAGAGAGACAGCTTGGAGGTGGTTCATTGAACCCTCTGCCAGGCACTTGACTGTGAATAGCAGAGTAATCACGTAGATGGATATGTAGATGTAGATATAGATGTAGCTGAGTGGTCTGCTTGTCTGCCTTCATACGGAAGACCCGAGTTCAAAAATGGTTCAAATGGCTCTAGGCACTATGGGACTTAACATCTGAGGTCATCAGTCCCCCAGGCTTACAACTACTTAAACCTAACTAACCTAAGGACATGACACACATTCATGCCCGAGGCAGGATTCGAACCTGCGACCGTAGCAGCAGCGCGGTTCCGCACTGAAGCGCCTAGAACCACTCGGCCACAGCGCATTGCTACAGATTTTTCCTTTGTGGCAGGACAGGATCAGGGTTTATTCAACCTCGTGCTGCCAACTGGGGAGCTATTTGAATGTAAAATAGCTGTCCCATAGTCTGGGAAGCTGACTATGGCCGAGTGGTGTATTTAATGGCAGCTCTCTTTAAAATCTGAGATAACGCCTGTATAACGGGGAGAAACAGCCGTATGGTGAACGTTCTGAGCAAGTCAGAGCGGTTTACTGGCTCCATGGTCCTCCATACAGCATCTGAATGAAGCCACTTGGCAGAGATCGATAACCCGGCACAGAACGTTCCGTCAGGATCTGAGCGCGGAGCTTAGCAAAAACTGGTTCTCAATACTACGTCATCTTAGCATCGGTATTCCTATCGTCCGTGGGCAACAGTCTTCCAGATTCATTTACGGAGTCCAATCGTTGTTTGTCAGAAGAAAGTTTCGCACACTGTGAAGCGAGGAACGCAGAGCTGGAACTCCGGAGGAGAAAGTATGGATGCCGTCCTACATCGGCCACGTTATGTCAGGCTGAGGCCGGTGAAAGTTCTCGGCCGCGCCGCGTAATCCGCCTTCTCTGCTCTGTGGCTGTTAACTGTCACCGATACGTTTCCGACGGGAACGTCAGATCTGCACATCTCCTATGGACGACGGGGGCCTTCAGTATTACGCTAGCAGAAGCCCTTCTCGTCATTCTGTCAGTGCGTCCCGCTGATAGTGCAGTAACATGGTTACGCAGCAAGGCGATGTTGTTGTTATGATCTTCAGTTTGATACAGCTCTCAAAGCCAGTCTATCCTGTAATCTCTGCATAATTGCCGCAGCCTACATACCTGCTTACTGTAGTCAAGTACTGGTTCCTCCCTTACACTCACCAAATTGACAATATTCCGTGATGCATCAGGATGTGTCCTATCAGACTATCCCTTCTTTTATTCGAGTTGTGCCATAAATTTCCTTTTTCCCAATTCCCATTTAGTGTCTCCTCATTATTTATTCGATCTGTCCATCTAATCTTCAGAATTTTTCTACAGGGTGAAAAGTATTTAAACTGACAAACTCTGGGAGGTTGTAGTGGACATAAAAACAAATATTTCTCCCTAATGTCATTTTTCCCTAAGAGGATTATTTAAACCGGTGGAGGCCGTATCACGCTCTTCAGTTGTTAGAGGGCGTATTCGCTCTTCACTTGTAGGCAACTGCTGTCTACCAGTGTAGTAGTGCATTGTCTCTGTTTACTAATGGAGCGATACACCTGGAGTGAGTACACTGATATAGTTGGTGCGTACTACGTAGCGCACCACAACGGACGAGCTGCACAGCGGGTTTATCAACAGCAATATCCTAATCGCCGTACCCCGCATCATACGACCTTTGCTGCTGTGTACCGACGTCTGCGTGAGACCGGGTTATTTAGCAGATTGCCTGGACAGAGAAGCCGTCGCACGGTAAAAACGCTGCAATTTGAGGAAGCTGTCTTGCAGCATGTGGAGCGGGATCCTTCAATCAGCACTCGTGCAATTGCACGTAACATGGGGACGAATCAGACGAATGTAAGAACAGTCCTTCGAGAGCAATTGTTACGTCCATTTCACTTACAGCGTGTTCACAACCTGGAACCAGTTGAGTATCCACCCAGAGCACAGTTTTCGCAGTGGTACCTGGAACAGTGTGAAATGCATCCTACATTTCCATCCTCTATGTTGTTTACCGATGAAGAAACGTTCTGGCGTGATGGAGTCTTCAACATGCACAATTCGCATGTTTGGAGTGTGGATAACCCACATGCCACAGTTACTAGCGCTCATCAAGTGCGGTTCTTCATTAATGTGTGGGTCGGTGTTGTTGGGGACTGTTTAATGGGGCCGTATCTGCTACCTAGGCCATTAAATGGCAGACACTGTTACAATTTTCTCGCCAGAGAATTGCCAGAATTGCTGGAAGACGTCCCGCTCCCTACAAGGCAACGCATGTGGTTCCAACATGACGGGGCGCCGGCACATTTCAGTCGTCGTGTGCGTCGATTCCTGGACCGACGGTTCCCAGAAACGTGTATTGGCAGAGGTGGTCCTGTACCATGGCCTGCTCGATCCCCATATATGTCCCCTCTGGACTTGTTTACGCAACTCCTGTTGCATCAGAGGAGGATCTGGTTGCCCGGATAGTAGCAGCAGCAGGAGCAATTCAGGAGACTCCGGATACTCCTGGGGTTTTTGCCCGTGTCAGACAGAACATGATCCGACGGTGTAACCTTTGTTTACGTGTCAATGGAGGCATTTTTTAAAATATACTGCAATTGAAATTGGGTTGTGTTAATGTGTTGTCTCTTGGTCATAAAAAAATGGAGAAGTGTTTGTTGGTTTAATTAATTTGCCGCCAGAGAAATTTTCCTCTATTGGTTTAAATACTCTTCATAGAAAAAAATGACATTAGGGGAAAATATTTGTTTTGATGTCCCCCAAAACCTCCCAGAGTTTGTCGGTTTAAATACTTTTCACCCTGTACAGTACAACATTTGCAAAGCTTCTAGTCTCTTATTGTGTGAACTGCTGTGCAAGGGCACACTCTAGTCTACCTTCAGGAAAGACTTTCTAACATTTAAATTTATACTCTGTGTTAAAAACTTCCTCTTTTTCAGAAACGCTTTGCTTGTTATAGTTAGCCTACGTTCTTTTCTTCGGCCATTATTGGTTATTTTGCTGCACAAACAGCAAAGCTCGTGTACTAGTTTCAGTGTTTCACTTACCAAATTTCCTCAGCAGTGCCTGGCTTAATTCGACTACATCCCATTAGTCTTGGTTTCTTTTTGTTGACATCCACCTTATAACCTCTTTTTAAGACATTATCCATCCCGAACAACTGCAACTGCTTTTCAATTTTCGAGAGAATTACGACGTCACTGACAGAGCTCAAAGTTTCTGTATCTTCTCCCTCAAATTTCCAAATCTCTCTTCAGTTTCCCTTACTGTCTGCTGGGCGAACAGATTGAATAACATCGAGGATAGGCTACAACTCTGTCTCACTCCCTTCTCAACTACTGCTTCACTTTCGTGTCCTGCGACTTTTAAAAATGCAGTCCGTTTCTGCACAAATTGTAGATAATCTTTCGCCCCTGTATTTTATGCTTGCTACGTTTATGAGTTTAAAGAGTGTGTCCCAGTCAACATTTTCAAAAGCTTTCACTAAATCTACAAGTGCTATAGACATGGGCTTTCCTGTCTTCAACCTATCTTCTGCTATAAGTTGTACGGTCAGTGTTGCTCGCGTACTCCTACATTTCTCCGTAAGCCAAACTGATATTTTCCGACGTCCGCTACCGGTTTTTCCATTCATTGTAAATAATTCGTGTCGGTATTTTACAATCATAACTTATTAAACGAACAGTTCACTAATGTTCATAACGTCAATATCTGCCTTCTTTCGATCTAGTAATATTCTACTCTTCTTGTAGTCTGAGGGTATTTGGCCTGACACACACACATTACACATACACCTGTGTAGTTTAGTGGACAGCATGTGTGAGTGTATGGAAGGATCACGGTTCGATTCCTGGTACTGCAATTTTTTGTCATGCTCTTAAGGTTAAACAATTACTGTAATTCCTCTCGATGGTCCTATAATTTCTGGGAATCAAAAATGAAATGGAGCAACTCCAGTGTGTCCTTGGAGAGAGGTCAGGATCGGGATGCACGCAGCTACGAGATGCCAACTGAGGAGCTATGTGAGTGGGAAGTAGCGGCTCCATGGTATGGGAAGCTGGCAACGGCAAGGTGAGGCTGGGCGTTGCTGAATGGCCCGACAGTGTAGGTAGACGGAGCCTTAGCTTTACCCCGTATCTTGCCTTTCAGCGTTCTGTCAAATTCTTCTCGCAGTATCATATTTTCCTGTCGTAAATTAGATAAAGTACAAGAAATTTCAGGATCCAGAACAAATAATAAGTCACGTCTTCGAAACCGAACACCGGGATTGGAGCTGTGGAAATACAGGACGCCGAGTACATAATCTCCTGAACGTCAGATGGACACTACAAATCAGTCATATAATCCGTACGTTAACTGAATCTTCCGTCGGTCCTTGGTAGGGCAACATTATAATAAGTGAACAGCGCTAGTTTGCTTTTGTTCTACAGTATTAATGAGCGCTTTTCATTCAATGAAATCTAAGAGAAATGAATATCCTCCTCATGTACTGTTACAAAAATACTCCACGGGGCAGTCGACAGTGCTTGGAGGACGGTATATCGTACCAATATGATCCTTTTTTTTTCCTCCTCCATTTGAGTATTGAGCGAGAGTAAGACGACTATCTACACGCGCCGTAATCGCTCTTATTCCATTCTTATTATATGAGTCTTCAGGTTCTCTAAATTTTTCAGGTGATCGTCAGATTACTACTAAACACTTATACGATATGATTTGCTCAGAACGTTCTCCATACGGCTGTTTCTCCTCGTTATACAGGCGTTATCTCAAATTTTAAAGAGAGCTGCCATTAATTACACCTTGCGGAGGTCTTTCTGCAGTTCCTTACGAGCGTACATAAAAGAATGGCGAAATAACAGTTGTTAATTAGAATATCGATGTATTCGAGTAGCCGGCCGGGGTGGCCGAGCGGTTCTAGGTGCTACAGTCTGGAACAGCGCGACCGCTACGGTCGCAGGTTCGAATCCTGCCTCGGGCATGGATGTGTGTGATGTCCTTAGGTTAGTTAGGTTTAAGTAGTTATAAGTTCTAGGGGACTAATGACCACAGAAGTTAAGTCCCATAGTGCTCCGAGCCATTTGAACCATTTTTTGTATTCGAGTTGCTAAGTGAAGTAACAAACAACACATCTGCGAATGACCTGAACAACTGCAGAGTAGATATTAACAATAGAGACGGAAACACTGTTTGAGAAGATGCCAATGACGAAGGAGGTGTGATTAGATGTCATGAGTGGCGACGGTAAGGGAACTGATAAGTAAGTGCTTGTGACCGCGAATAAATGGTTGCATGTAAGTTGTGAAGCACCATAGAAACATTGTGAAATCAGTCAAGTATTGTATCTGTTGCGTAGTAACACATCTAACTATAATTTAGTTTAACGTGAATGATGTATCATAAATAATAGCGAAAACTGACACGAGTGAAAGTATATGAGAACAGAAGCAGCAACATTACAGTAAATATGGCTCTACAAAAGAGAAGAACGCGAGATAATTGCGAATGTGTGGACTCTCACTTCAGTATTAAATATAGTCCACGTAAACTTTTCGGATAAGTGCATGTTTAACTGGGATCAAACCTGACTCGTGGTCTATGTTTGGGGAATGTGGTAACTGCATGTGGGGGCATCGGCACATTTTTGCGCTGATGTAAGCCACATCTAACGCGCCAGTATTGGTAAGTCCAAGATATCCTCACCTCAATTGTTTTTCTCTGTCTGGGGCATCTCCGGTGTGAATTGTTACAGCACTCCCATTAAAACAGTTGAATAACTGGAACAATCTTGTTAAGACTGTCGAGATAATACTGTGATATCTGAAATAAATCAACTCAATGCAGAGGCGAGTGCAGAATCGTATCTAAATCCAAGGACGACGCTTGGAACACCTCTTTTAACATGTACCAGAGTACGATGCAACGTGATCAAACAGTATAGTATTTTTTGTGAGGGTAGGTCATGGCTGAAATTTGAGTCCAATTATATTGGGACTTAATCGAAAAACTTACGTTTGAAATGCAATAGTTCACACTGAAATCAGTGGCGTCTTGTAACCACCGATTCACAATTTTCTCGCTGTCTCTGATCTCTGTGGCCGAGCGGTTCTAGGCGCTTCAGTCCGGAACCGCGCTGCTGCTACGTTCGCAGGTTCGAATCCTGCCTCGGGCATAGATGTGTGTGATGTCCTTAGGTTAGTTAGGTTTAAGTAGTTCTAAGTTCTAGGGGACTGATGATCTCAGATGTTAAGTCCCTCTGGCCGGGGTGGCCCAGCGGTTCTAGGCGCTACAGTCTGGAACCGCGCGACCGCTACGGTCGCAGGTTCGAAACCTGCCTCGGGCATGGATGTGTGTGATGTCCTTAAGTTGGTTAGGTTTTAGTAGTTCTAAGTTCTAGGGGACTGATGACCTCAGAAGTTAAATCCCATAGTGCTCAGAGCCATTTGAACCATTTTGTTAAGTCCCATAGCGCTTAGAGCCATTTGTACCATTTCTCGTTGTCGGCATGTTTACTGAAATGTTTTTTGCTTCTGTGCATTCACCTGTTGCATTTTCCCCCAGCTCATTTCAAAATACTTGTGGTATTAATGATCAAACTATGAACTGCGACTCCCGAGTTAGTTGGGTGGGTCGGAGCATCTTTCATACTTGCTTTCATACGACTCCTCTGTGCTTCCTAATATCTTGTGGTATCACCTTGCAATGTACGCTCTTTGTGTACTGTCTATTCCCACCATCACGCAGATGTGTAGTAGTGAAAACAAATGGTACTTTTGAACTGCTCAAATGCCCAATGTGCCAACTTGCCGCCGCCAAAAACCCTCTCAGTTTTCGCTATTAATCATGGTACTCCCTGTGCACAAAATATTCACGTACTTATCGCGTCAAATTTGCGTAAAAACTAAGGTCTGAGACGATCGCCACCAGCCAACTGCAGTGATCACCTTTCCTGATGAAGCCAGCCGTTTACGATCATCGCTTTCGCAAATGTACCCAGATCTAAGCAAAGATGGGAAAGCAGAAAGGTGGAAGTAGCAAAAAATGGCTCTGAGCACTATGGGACTCAACTTCTGAGGTCATTAGTCCCCTAGAACTTAGAATTAGTTAAACCTAACTAACATAAGGACATCACACACATCCATGCCCGAGGCAGGATTCGAACCTGCGACCGCAGCGGTCTCGCGGTTCCAGACTGCAGCGCCTAGAACCGCAAGGCCACTTCGGCCGGCGTGGAAGTAGCTCATAGAGTGTCTATACAAGGGCGATGTTCTTGAGGGCAATATTATAGAAATGGAAGAGAATGTAGATGAAGATCAAATGGGAGATATGATACTGCGTGAATAGTTTGACAGAGCACTGAAAGACCTAAGTCGAAACAAGGCTCCGGGAGTAGACAACATTCCATTAGAACTACTGATACCTTGGGGAGAGCCAGCCCTGACAAAACTCTACCATCTGCTGAGCAAGATGTATGAGACAGGCGAAATACCCTAAGACTTCAAGAAGAATATAATAATTCCAATCCCAAAGAAAGCAGGGGTTGACAGATGCGAAAATTACCGAACTATCAGTTTAATAAGTCACGGCTGCAAAATACTAACGCGAATTCTTTACAGATGAATGGAAAAACTGGTAGAAGCCGACCTCGGGGAAGATCAGTTTGGATTCCGTAGAAATATTCGAACACGTGAGGCAATACTGACCATACGACTTATCTTAGAAAATAGATTAAGGAAGGAAAGACAAACCTACGTTTCTAGCTTTTGTAGACTTAGAGAGAGCTTTTGACAGTGTTGACTGCAATACTCTCTTTCAAATTCTGAAGGTGGCAGGGGTAAAATACAGGGAGCGAAAGGCTATTTACAATTTGTACAGAAACCAGATGGCAGTTATAAGAGGTGAGGGACATGAAAGGGAAGCAGTGGTTGGAAAGGGAGTGAGACAGGGTTGTAGCCTATCCCCGATGTTATTCAGTCTGTATATTGAGGAAGCAGTAAAGGAAACAAAAGAAAAATTCGGAGTAGGAATTAAAATCCATGGAGAAGAAATAAAAACTTTGAGGTTCGCCGATGACATTGTAAAGGACCTGGAAGAGCTGCTAAACGGAATGGACAGTATTTTGAAAGGAGGATATAAGATGACCATCAACAAAAGCAAAACGTGGTTAATGGAATGTAGTCGAATTGAATCGGGTGATGCTGCGGGAATTAGATTAGGAAATGAGACGCTTTAAGTAGTAAATGAGTTTTGCGATTTGGGGAGTAAAATAACTGATGATGGTCGAAGTAGAGAGGATATAAAATGTAGACTGGCAATGGCAAGGAAAGCGTTTCTGAAGAAGAGAAATTTGTTAACATCGAGTATAGATTTAAGTGCCAGGAAGTCGTTTCTGAAAGTATTTGTATGGCGTGTAGCCATGTATGGAAGTGAAACGTGGACGATAAATAGTTTAGACAAGAAGAGAATGGAAGCTTTTGAAATGTGGTGCTACAGAAGAATGCTGAAGATTAGATGGGTAGATCACATAACTAATGAGGAGGTACTGAATAGAATTGGGGAGAAGAGGAGTTTGTGGCACAACTTGACTAGAAGAAGGGATCGGTTGGTAGGACATGTCCTGAGGCATCAAGGAATCACCAATTTAGTATTGGAGGGCAGCGTGGAGGGTAAAAATTGTAGAGGGAGTCGAAGAGATAGATACACTAAACAGATTCAGAAGGACGTAAGTAGCAGTAGGTACTGGGAGATGAAGAAGCTTGCACAGGATAGAGTAGCATGGAGAGCTGCAGCACACCAGTCTCAGGACTGAAGACCACAACAACAACAACCACACGTTGGTCTTTCTGTGATGTCACGAAGAGTCAAAACACTTTTACCATCTGCTTAAAACCGTATTGGTTTACCTTTGGAACGCAATACAGCAGAGATTCTACGTGATAGGGAATCGAAAAATACTTTGTAGGTTTTTTAGAGGTAAGTGTCACGTACAAGCCATGCAATTAACGTAAATTCTGGGTGGGTAGTTCATGGGCGCTGAACTGACTCCCAGACGCGTTCCATCAGGTTCAGATCACATGTGTTTGGAAGCCACGACATCAAAATGAGTTCAGTATCATGCTCTTCAAACCACTATAGCACGATTCTGTCCTTGTGGCATGAACAATTATCTTGCTGGAAGATGCCAACGCGATCGGGGAAGACATCAAACATGATAGGATGAGGGTGGACTGCATGTTCACGTAGTACACAGGTGTCACGGTGCCTTAGATTATTACCATAGATCCCACTGGAGCTCGGCGAATGTCCACCATAGCTTAATACTGACCCCATCGGCCTGCATCCGTGGCATGGTGCATACAATTATATGAAAACACCAAAATCACAACACATCACTACGTCTAATACGGGCTAGGAAAAACGTTAACATTTAAAACAAATGGCTCTGAGCACTATGGGACTTAACATCTCAGGTCATGAGTCCCCTAGAACTTAGAACTACTTAAACCTAACTAACCTAAGGACATCACACACTTCCATGCCCGAGGCAGGATTCGAACCTGCGACCGTAGCGGTTACAAACTACTTAACCTAAATTAGCCTACGGACAAACACACACACCCATGCCCGAGGGAGGACTCGAACCTCCGCCGGGACCAGCCGCACAGTCCATGACTGCAGCGCCCTCAGACCGCTCGGCTAATCCCGCGCGGCTATAAATGTAAACCAAGTCATGACAGTTCTACTTGATATAAATGTACATAGAAATGTTGAGAGAGACATGCCATGTGTGTAAAGCACATGAATGCAAAGACAGAAATGTGACTCAGTTCACAAAATAATTGAAATTGTAACAACTATTTTTGGGGGGAAGGCAACCATTTTTGGTCATAAATTGTAGAGAACGTGTAGCTGTAAATGACATATGTTAATTTTCTTGCATCTTGGATAAATCTACCAGCCATACAGGCTGTCCTTATATCCCTAACCAGTAGGACAGTGCACCAACTCCTGTTTTTTTAATATTGCGCCATTTGTATCACTGGTGCCTATGAAAATCCTTATCAGCCATTTTTTGTCATAAATTACGATAAATGGGTATTAAATTGTTGAGTGGGCTCGATATACACTGAAATGAAATAATTGTACGGCACAGACGACCGAGAGTTCCCGCCTGGGGAAGTTCGGCCGCTGAGTTGCAAGGCTTTTCAGCTGACGCCACATTGGGCGACTTGCGGGTCGATGATAGTGAAATGATGATGAGGACAAGAAAATCTTCGACCAGCCCAGGAATCGAACCTGGGTCCGCTGCGTGGTAGTCAGACGTGCTGAGCATTTTTTTAATCTCATTTTGTTCGTTCTATTTGTTCGGGGCAGACGTACCATGACGCTTTTTCAAGTTCATCGGTGATCCATTAACTCAGTTTTTTATGACAGAGGGCAGCTAACCCTCTGACCAAACACGCTGAGCTACCGTGCCGGCAGCACTCAGCTAAGGGGGTGGACATGATAGACACTACTTGGGTAGTAATGTACAGGGAGAGGCTGTGCCAGGTCATGAGTGATACCAATTGATTGGGTCCTCCATACTGGATAAATTGACCAACCGTGCAGACTGTCCTCATTTCCCTGACCAATAAGATAAAACGCCTTCGGACTTCACACTACTTAATTCTCACCCAACTGACCTAGATCGGTGGGGGAGGGGGCGGGGGAGTACATCTGGTAATAATGCAGGCTGTCTTCATTCTCTCCCAGCCTTACTTGTTAGACACCGCCATTTTTGCGAAGCTAATGGGCGACCGAAAGCAACACTGCCAGTCAAAATGCACTATGGGCCAGAATGCTAGTACAATGGCTATTGGAAATTAGTGTAGCTAGGGAGCAACATCGACAATTAAAGGGTTAGAAGAGCAATGAGATAGTTATGGGACTTTAATTTAGGCAGATATCTTATAGGAAGCGCAGCAGATGATTTATTTAAGGGGGACATAATTTGCAGTGCGGCGCGTGGATGTGAGTCTCGGAATGGAGATCCTCCTGCGTTCACACCGCGCCTGCCAGCCGAAAGACCCGGAGCGCATCAGCAGCATTGCTAAAAGCGCGTGCCTCGCCAAGGCTGCGCGCTTAAAGTCAAAGGTGACGCTCAGAAGGTTGAAATCGTGCGTTTTCTTCGTCCTTCTCTCAAAACACTCGAGCCTACATTATCGTGATTCGGTGGTTTAAAACAGAGGACCAGAAGTGAACATTTTTACACTTCCAAAGATGTTTCAGGTACTTCTTTCACTCTTGAGTGCCAGCTGTTTCGATCGAATAAGAATTTGTCTTCCCCCATGCTGGTACAGGATGAGCTTCCGTTCTGGCATGATACTGAAGCATGACTCGTACGCGGATAGCTCAGACGCTAACGTTCCGGCAGGATTTCCAGCTACAGCCTGGCAGCGAGTTTCAAATTTTATGTGATAACTGATGCAAGTTATTGAGCGTCGAAAGAACGTAAGGATTTTGAACCTTATGTATTTAATTGGAAACTAAATGGCAAAGTCACCACAAATGCGTAAAACTTACGTAACGGGCGAAGCAAATGTCGACGTCTTCCGACAGTGCAATAAATGAACCTGCGTGTTAGAATACAGCTATTACAAAATTCACTACACCAATAAGGACAACTGGGGTCAGAGTGCAAGCGGAAGAAACGGATATAATTCTTTTTAAGAAAGCAAAATGTGGTCTCGCTGTTATGAAAACAGCAAGGCAGCGACGAAAACGAACATTCCGGAATTGTCACAGTTGTAGGACTGTTATAAATCTTCGAATAGTAATCGATAACTCAGTTCACTAGCAGTATTGTACGAGAATGGAAAACAGCTTAGTCACGCTCCTCGACACCCTTCTGCGCAGTTAAGCACACAGGTCAAAAATGTAGTCACCGCTAGGAGACATGACCATTGATAGCGTGTAACAGCCGCTGTGTCCTCAGTTCTCCGTACAGCCGACTCGCATCATTCGTGGACGGCCTGCTACCAGATACTTTGCATTCCAAAGCGACCACTGCATCTTGTTTCACTGGGTGACTAATACACTACTGGCCATTAAAATTGCTACACCACGAAGATGACGTGCTACAGACGCGAAATTTAACCGACAGGAAGAAGATGCTGTGATATGCAAATGATTAGCTTTCCACAGCATTCACACATGGTTGGCGCCGGTGGCGACACCTACAACGTGCTGGCATGAGGAACGTTTCCAACCGATTTCTCATACACAGATAGCAGTTGACCGGCGCTGCCTGGTGAAATGTTGTTGTGCTGCATCATGTAAGGAGGAGAAATGCGTACCATCACGTTTCCGACTTTGATAAAGGTTGGATTGTAGCCTATAGCGATTGCGGTTTATCGTATCGCGACTTTGCTGCTCGCTTTGGTCGAGATCCAATGACTGTTAGCAGAATATGGAATCGGTGGGTTCAGGAGGGTAATACGGAACGCCGTGCTGGATCCCAACGGCCTCGTAGCAGGCCTCACAAGCAGGCGAGATGACAGGCATCTTATCCGCATGGCTGTAACGGATCGTGCAGCCACGTCTCGATCCCTGAGTCAACAGATGGGGACGTATGCAAGACAACAACCATCTGCACGAACAGTTCGACGACGTTTGCAGCAGCAAGGACTATCAGCTCAGAGACCATGGCTGCATCACAGACAGGAGCGCCTGCAGTGGTGAACTCGACGACGAACCTGAGTGCACGAATGGCAAAACGTCATTTTTTCGGATGAATCCAGCTTCTGTTTACAGCATCATGATGGTCGCATCCGTGTTTGGCGACATCGCGCTGAACGTGCATTGAAAGCGTGTATTCGTCATCGCCATACTGGCGAATCACGCGGCGTGATGGTATGGGGTGCCTTTGGTTACACTTCTCGGTCACCTCTTGTTCGTATTGAAGGCACTTTGAACAGTGGACGTTATATTTCAGATGTGTTACGACCCCTGGCTCTACCTTTCACTCAGTCCCTCCGAAACCCTACATTTCAGCAGGATAATGCACGACCGCATGTCCGGCCATCCTGATTTGGGTTTTCCGTGATTTCCCTAAACCTCTCCAGGCAAATGCCGGGATGGTTCCTTTGAAAGGGCACGGCCGACTTCCTTCCCCATCCTTCCCTAACCCGATGAGACCGATAACCTCACTGTTTGGTCTCTTCCCCCAAACAACCAACCAACGACCGCATGCTGCAGGTCCTGTACGGGCCTTTCTAGATACAGAAAATGTTCGACTGCTGCCCAGTCCAGCACATTCTCCAGATCTCTCACCAATTGCAAACGTCTGGTCAATGGTGGCCGAGCAACTGGCTCGTCACAATACGCCAGTTACCACTCTTAATGAACTGTAGTATCGTGTTGAAGCTGCATGGGCAGCTGTACCTGTACACGCCATCCAAGCTCTGTTTGACTCAATGCCTAGGCGTATCAAGGCCGTTATTACGGCCAGAGGTGGTTGTTCTGGGAACTGATTTCTCAGGGTCAATGCACCCAAATTGCGTGAAAATGTAATCACATGTCAGTTCTAATATAATATTTGTGTCCAATGAATACCCATTTATCATGTGGATTTCTTCTTGGTGTAGCAATTTTAATGGTCAGTAGTGTATTTTCTTAAGCGAGCTTAAGAAACCCCGAATCTAGAATTAATTTACATTACACGATACGTTACCGAAAGTCATACATTCTTTTCACATATTACAGCAAATATAAAATCTGTGCTTCAAAGAGTTAAAGCTCGAAAAAACGAGCACAGTGTTGCACTTGCAGTTGCTCTACGTATCAGGTGACTAGTCGTAGTTTTTGGACCGGCGGGCTCCATAATTACTTTTTACATTGATATTCCCAGATAGTGCTGTGCGTCCGCAATTGAAACACTGCCAAAAAAGAAATCCTGTCGCCGTTAAAGCAACGATTAAATTGAATCCGTTGAGGAGCAGTGTCCCACGGGCCAAACAGAAATTCTAAAATATACCTACTGAGACGGTGTGAGATTAGATTAGATTAGATTAGTACTTGTTCCATAGATCATGAATAAGACACTTCGTAATGATGTGGAACGTGTCAGGTTGATAAAAGGTGTCTATACAAGATATTACATTACACAAAATATTACATGACACTTTATATATATATATTGGGGGGGAGGGTTGGGGAAATTACCCACTTACTATATCCAAAAATTCATCTAATGAGTAGAAGGAGTTGCCATTAAGAAATTCTTTTAATTTCCTTTTAAATGCTATATGGCTATCTGTCAGACTTTTGATCCTATTAGGTAAGTGACCAGAGTCTTTTTTGGCAGTATAATTTACCCCCTTCTGAGCCAAAGTTAGATTTAACCTTGAGTAGTGAAGATCATCCTTTCTCCTAGTGTTGTAGCCATGTACTTTTGAATTCGTTCGGATTGTTAATGACAAACTTCATAAATGAGTATATATATTGTGAGGCTACAGTGAAGATCTCTAGCTCTTTAATTAAGTGTCTGCAGGATGATCTTGGATGAGCTCCAGCAATTATTCTGATTACACGCTTTTGTGCAATGAACACTCTTTTACTCAATGATGAGCTACCCCAGAATATGATGCCATACGAAAGCAGAGAATGAAAATAGGCGTGGTAGCTGATTTACTGAGATATATATCGCCAAAATTTGCAGTGACCCTAATAGCATAAGTAGCTGAACTCAAACGTTTCAGCAGATCTTCGGTGTGTTTTTTCCAGTTCAACCCCTCATCAATGCATACACCTAGAAATTTTGAATATTCTACCTTAGCTACCGATTTCTGATCGAATTCTATATTTATTAATGGTGTCATTCCATTTACTGTGTGGAACTGTATATACTGTGTTTTGTCAAAGTTTAATGAGAGTCCATTTGCAGATAACCACCTAATGATTTTCTGAAAAACATCGTTTACAATTTCGCCAGTTAATTCTTGTATGTTGGGTGTGATAGTTATACTTGTATCATCGGCAGAAAGTACCAGCTTTGCATCTTCGTGAATACAGAATGGCAAGTCATTGATATACACTCCTGGAAATGGAAAAAAGAACACATTGACACCGGTGTGTCAGACCCACCATACTTGCTCCGGACACTGCGAGAGGGCTGTACAAGCAATGATCACACGCACGGCACAGCGGACACACCAGGAACCGCAGTGTTGGCCGTCGAATGGCGCTAGCTGCGCAGCATTTGTGCACCGCCGCCGTCAGTGTCAGCCAGTTTGCCGTGGCATACGGAGCTCCATCGCAGTCTTTAACACTGGTAGCATGCCGCGACAGCGTGGACGTGAACCGTATGTGCAGTTGACGGACTTTGAGCGAGGACGTATAGTGGGCATGCGGGAGGCCGGGTGGACGTACCGCCGAATTGCTCAACACGTGGGGCGTGAGGTCTCCACAGTACATCGATGTTGTCGCCATTGGTCGGCGGAAGGTGCACGTGCCCGTCGACCTGGGACCGGACCGCAGTGACGCACGGATGCACGCCAAGACCGTAGGATCCTACGCAGTGCCGTAGGGGACCGCACCGCCACTTCCCAGCAAATTAGGGACACTGTTGCTCCTGGGGTATCGGCGAGGACCATTCGCAACCGTCTCCATGAAGCTGGGCTACGGTCCCGCACACCGTTACGCCGTCTTCCGCTCACGCCCCAACATCGTGCAGCCCGCCTCCAGTGGTGTCGCGACAGGCGTGAATGGAGGGACGAATGGAGACGTGTCGTCTTCAGCGATGAGAGTCGCTTCTGCCTTGGTGCCAATGATGGTCGTATGCGTGTTTGGCGCCGTGCACGTGAGCGCCACAATTAGGACTGCATACGACCGAGGCACACAGGGCCAACACCCGGCATCATGGTGTGGGGAGCGATCTCCTACACTGGCCGTACACCACTGGTGATCGTCGAGGGGACACTGAATAGTGCACGGTACATCCAAACCGTCATCGAACCCATCGTTCTACCATTCCTAGACCGGCAAGGGAACTTGCTGTTCCAACAGGACAATGCACGTCCGCATGTATCCCTTGCCACCCAACGTGCTCTAGAAGGTGTAAGTCAACTACCCTGGCCAGCAGGATCTCCGGATCTGTCCCCCATTGAGCATGTTTGGGACTGGATGAAGCGTCGTCTCACGCGGTCTGCACGTCCAGCACGAACGCTGGTCCAACTGAGGCGCCAGGTGGAAATGGCATGGCAAGCCGTTCCACAGGACGACATCCAGCATCTCTACGATCGTCTCCATGGGAGAATAGCAGCCTGCATTGCTGCGAAAGGTGGATATACACTGTACTAGTGCCGACATTGTGCACGCTCTGTTGCCTGTGTCTATGTGCCTGTGGTTCTGTCAGTGTGATCATGTGATGTATCTGACCCCAGGAATGTGACAATAAAGTTTCCCCTTCCTGGGACAATGAATTCACGGTGTTCTTATTTCAATTTCCAGGAGTGTATATTAAAAACAGCAGAGGACGAAAGAACGAACCTTGCGGCTACCAATTTGCACTTCACGCTCGTCATTAGATTTTTAAAGGCTTTCAGAAATAAATACAACCAATCACTTTTCGTGATGGTAGAAGTTTTATTTTCATATTGCCGGCTTCAAGTAGCGCAGCGACTCATCATTAGATGGTAGTTTTCTTACTAATAGCTGGCAGTGTTGAGGGGGTCGTTGTGGAGCTGTGGCATGACAGAAGAGGATCGGAACAGTTAAACACTGTTATGAGGTATCTGGAGTCAAATCATAAATTATTACATCTTGATTAGGAACTAAATATCAGAGCTTGGCATGTCGATAGCTTCACTCAGTGAAAATGCTTCATGAAGTGGAGCCACCAACATGCTAAGCTCTGCTGTCTGGTCCATAATCAATTAGGCAATAGTAAACTTGCTAAATGTAATTTCAGCATCGAGAAATATAGAAAAAAATGTCATTCTGAACCCTAGTTTCATAAATTTTGTAAACATCATACGTTGAAGTTGCAATAATGAATGTAATTTAAATTATGCGTTTACTATCATTTGAGATCAAAGCGCAGCTTTCTAAAATACAAGAGATGACCACGGAAAATGTCTGCGCTAACGGAAAATATTTGAACACTGGCTTAAGTCACAGTTTCTGGTTTGTTTATAGTACGTAAAGTACATGGGAATTGTTACCTATATGAAAGCGTGTGTAATGCTGTGTAATTTACAAAGTTGTCGAACGTTGTGCTCTAGGACTGTAAGTAATGTCATCGAACCGGCCTTACGAATTTATAACTTAAATAACTCCAGATGCCTCATCACTTTCAATACTTATCTGTTTCGATGTTTACCTCTCTTGCCACAGTTGCACAGCTACCCAAACAGTGCTGTCAACCGCTCCTAAGAACTGTTCCATATTATCATAAGTCGTTAGGTGACTTGAAATCGGTTATTTGTGATAACTTTTGTGTATCACAGTTGCAGTATACACCTATAATGTACAAAAGTTTTATTTAATGACAAGACTTTTTAAAATATGTTAAATATCACAAAAGTGTTCATATTTCAAAGAGCTACAAGGTACTCAAAAATAAGGTCGAAGTTAAGACATTCGTCGACTGATTATTGTCACTGTTTCTCCCGTACTATAATAATAAACCGTTCTTTGACTACACAACCTCGTAATTTATACGTCAAAGGCGGTAGCGATAGTATTTTAGTTGTTAGTGTCTGCTGGCAGCTGCACAGAACTCCTTTTGGCAGGCCAAGCCATCTGGACCAGTTGAGAGAGAACCGGTTTTTCGGCATTGTCAGACAGTTTCGCAATTAGAATTCCGCCGTTCTCGAACGTTCCGGCCGGTGCCTTGTAAGCGTGTCATCTGTTGCTAGATGTAACCGCATAAGTTAATAAGAGACGGGACTGATCCACCATGGTACACAAATCACGTCAGAACACTATTGCAGAAGCAACGAAAAAAGCATGCCAAATTCAGAAGAACGCAAAATCCCCAAGACTGGTTAAGTTTCACGGAAGCTCGAAATTTAGTGCGGACGTCAATGCGAGATGCTTTTAATAGTTTCCACAATGAAACATTGTCTCAAAATATGGTAGAAAACCCAAAGAAATTCTGGTTGTATGTAAAGTACACCAGTGGCAAAAAACAGTCAATACCGTCACTGCGCGATAGCGATGGAAATGTTACCGATGATGGTGTCGCTGAAGCGGAGTTACTAAATACAGTTTCCCGTAGTTCCTTCACGAAAGAAGAAGAAGTAAATATTCCAGAATTACAGAATTAGCTGTTAGCATGAGTGGCATAAAAGTAGATATCTTAGATGTTGCGAAACGACTCAGATCACTTAAGAAAGGCAAGTCTTCCGGTCCGGGTGGTATACCAATCAGGTTCCTTTCAGAGTATGCAGACACAATAGCGCCTTTCTTAGCAATCATATACAACCGCTCACTTGACGAAAGGTCTGTTCCTAAAGACCAGAAAGTTGCACAGGTCACACCAATATTGAAGAAAAGAAATAGGAGTAAGCCATAGAATTACAGACCCATATCACTGACCTCAATGCGCAGTAGGATTTTGGAGCATATACTGCACTCGAACATTATGAATCACCTTGAAGAAAATGACTTATTGAAACATAACCAACACGGATTCAGAAAATATCGTTCTTGTGCAACACAGTTAGCTCTTTATTCCCATGAAGTAATGAGTGCTGTCGACAAGGGATCTCAGATCGATTCCCTATTCCTAGATTTCCAGAAGGCTTTTGAAACGGTTCCTCACAAGCGACTATTAATCAGATTGCGTGCATATGCAGTATCGTATCAGTTGTGTGACTGGATTCGTGATTTCCTCTCAGAGAGGTCACAGTTCGTAGTGATAGACGGTAAATCATCGAGTAGAACAGAAGTGATATCTGGCGTTCCACAAGGTAGTGTCAGAGGCCCTCTACTGTTCCTGATTTTAAATAAGTGAGTAGGTGATAACCTGAGTTGCCCCTTAGATTGTGTGCAGACGACACCGTAATTTACCGTCTAGTAAAATCCTCAGACGATCAATTCCAATTACAAATAAGTGGTGTTAGTTCACGAACCTCTTGTCGACCTCTGTTCACGAGTCTGGGTATTATGACATTGGCCTCTCAATACGTATATTCCTTATTGTCGTTTCTTCTTACCAATATTAGTTTATTCCCAAGAATAAGCAACTTTCACTCGGTTAATACTCGGCAGAAAACAAACCTGCATTTGGATCGGACTTCCTTAACTCTTGTGCAGAAAGGTGTGCAGTATACTGCTGCATCCATTTTCAATAAACTGCCACTCGAATTCAAAAATCTTAGCAGTAATCCACGCGCTTTCAAATCTAAACTGAAGAGTTTCCTCATGGGTCACTCTTTCTATTTTGTCGAGAAGTTCCTTGAAAAATTAAGCTGATTTTTATTGTATTGCTGATAGCGTTTACTTAAACTTATGGACTGAATTTTTTGAGGTTCATGACCACTTATTTTTTATCTGTTATTACATTTATGTTGTAATTTCATGTACTGACTCGTTCCATGGCCTTGGAGATTTCCTCCTCAATTTGGTCCTACGGAACTTGACGACTAAATAAAAATATAGTTTTTTTCGTGATTTCCGTTAATCGCGTAAGGCAAATGCCGGGATGGTTCCTTTGAAAAGGGCTCATGCTTCGTCTCTAATCACGTCATTGTCGACGGGACGTTAAATCTTAATCGTTTCCTTTTTTCTGTTAAGTTTTTCCACAGATTGTTCAAGTTTATCTTCACAGTACAACGTCATCAATAAAACGTAAGCGATCGATTCATACGTAGTTCCACATCCGCTTGCTGGCCTTGACGTAACGTTCATTACCGAACGGCCGGCGTGTGATGCTGTGGCAGTGGCGTCATTCGAATGCGGTATGGAGGGGCTTGGGGTCAGCACGCCGCTCCCGGCTATTTCCCAAGCCTTGGAGCCGCTGGTGGTCTAGCGGTAAGGCGCCTGCTTCGAAGCCGAAAGGTCGCAGCGTCGAATTCCGGTGCGATCACGGAACTTTTCAGTCTGTTTATAATCTGCCATTCAGCTCTCAACGATGAGAAGATGAAAGTCGCTTACCCGGTGTCGGCGGATAAGCGACTTGTAAGTAAAATACCTCCCCTATGCGAAAATATACGTAATAGATGTACAAATACACGTGGCTAACGACATACGGAATTTTGGCTCTGGCTGTGAGTCCTGCTCCGGTAGCCAAACTGTAAGGCGACCCCTCGCGATAAGCGGGAAATCTGAGTTTGAGTCCCGGTCCGACACAAATGTTCGTTGTCGTCATTCCGTTATACAGCTGATGGCAGTCCATATTCGCAACTGCAAATACATTTCATGTAAATTATCTACGACGCAGTTGGCTTACAGAACATTCTTTCCACCGATTCTTGGGAACTGCTCGTCAGCTAGGAATTCTTACCGGGTAGGACAGAGAAGACCCAAAGAAGACGGCGCGTTTCGACATGGGATCGTGCAGTAAGCGTTAGAATGTAAGTTGCAAGATGCGTTAAGTAACTAATTATTTGAAACTTCCTGGCAGATTAAAACTGTGTGCCGGACCGAGACGGCCGAAGTGGCTGTGCGGTTAAAGGCGCTGCAGTCTGGAACCGCAAGACCGCTACGGTCGCAGGTTCGAATCCTGCCTCGGGCATGGATGTTTGTGATGTCCTTAGGTTAGTTAGGTTTAACTAGTTCTAAGTTCTAGGGGACTAATGACCTCAGCAGTTGAGTCCCATAGTGCTCAGAGCCAGCCAACCGGACCGAGATTCGAACTCGTGACCTTTGCCTTTCGCGGGCAAGTGCTGTACGATCTGAGATACCAAGCACGACTCACGCCCCGTCCTCACAGCTTCACATCTGCCAGTACCTCGTCTCCTACCTTCCAAACTTTACAGAAGCTCTCCTGCGAGATTGAAAATCTCATTCTAGAAACATCCCCCAGGCTGTGGCTAAGCCATGTCTCCGCAAATCCTTTCTTTCAGGAGTGCTAGTTCTGCAGTTTCGCAGGAGAGCTTCTGTAAAGTTTGGAAGGTAGGAGACAAGGTACTGGCAGATTTGAAGCTGTGAAGACGGGGCGTGAGTCGTGCTTGGGAAGCTCAGATGGTAGAGCACTCGCCCGCGAAAGGCAAAGGTCCCGAGTTCGTGTCTCGGTCCGGCACACAGCTTTAATCTGCCAGGAAGTTTCATATCAGCGCACACTCCGCTGCAGAGTGAAAATCTCATTCTGGAACTAATCAGTTCCGCCCTCGTGCAGCTCGCGAAAGGATCACGACTGTACGTAAGCTCAATGGACAAAATGTTAGTCACCATAGCAAATAAGCACACTGGTCACTTTGGATGGTGTAGAACTGCTAACTGACCTTCCACTGCTAGCATACGACATGGCTGTGGAGTGGTATGTATGTGTCAGTCGATGTACGGAATCGACTCGGTAAGATGGGTCGACATGGAGACGTGACGGTATAGTGGTTCAAATGGCTCTGAGCACTATGGGACTTAACTTCTTAGGTCATCAGTCCCCTAGAACTTAGACATCACACACATCCATGCCCGAGGCAGGATTCGAACCTGCGACCGTATCGGTCGCGCGGTTCCAGACTGTAGTGCCTAGAACCGCTCGGCCACACAGGCCGGCGTGACGGTATAGCAGAGAGGTGTGTAGTGTTAGGATGTAACCGTTACCACACGAAGTTGCCCGATTTCTTGGTGTGTCACTGTGGAGTGTTTAAAACGTCTACAAGGAACAGTGTACCACGTGGAGTCATATGTTGTTTGTTGTGGTCTTCAGTCCAGAGACTGATTTGATGCAGCTCTCCGTGCTACTCTATCCTCTGCAAGCTTCTTTATCTCCCAGTACCTGCTGCAACCTACATCCTCCTGTTTCCGTTTAGTGTATTCATCTCTTGGTCTCCCTCTTCGATTTTTACTCTCCACCCTGCCCTCCAATACCAAATTGGTGATCCCTTGATGCCTCAGAATATGCCCTTACCTTTACTGCTTGCTCAATATACATATTGAATAACATCGGGGATAGGCTACAACCCTGTCTCACTCGCTTCCCAACCACTGCTTCCCTTTCATGCTCCTCGACTCTTATAACTGCCTTCTGTTTTCTGTACAAATTGTAAATAGCCTTTCGCTCCCTGTATTTTACCCCTGCCACCATCAGAATTTGAAAGAGAGTATTCCAGTCAACATTGTCAAAAGCTTTCTCTAAGTCTACAAATGCTAGGAACGTAGGTCTGCCTTTCCTTAATCTATCTTCTAAGATAAGTCGTAGGGTCAGTATTGCCTCACGTATTCCAACATTTCTACGGAATTCCAATTGATCTTCCCTGATGTTGGCTTCTACCAGTTTTTCCATTCGTCTGTAAAGAATTCGCGTTAGTATTTTGCAGCCGTGACTTATTAAACTGATAGTTCGGTAATTTTCACATATGCCAATACGTGCTTTCTATGGGATTGGAATTATTATATTCTTCTTGAAGTCTTAGGGTATTTCGCCTGTCGTATACATATTGCTCACCAGATGGTAGAGTTTTGTCAGGGCTGACTCTCCCAAGGCTGTCAGTAGTTCTAATGGTATGTTGTCTACTCCCGGGGGCTTGTTTCGACTTAGTTCTTTCAGTGCTCTGTCAAACTCTTCACGCAGTATCATATCTCCCATTTCATCTCCATCTACATCCTCTTCCATTTCCATAATATTGTCATCAAGTACGTCACCTCTGTATAGACCCTCTATATACTCCTTCCACCTTTCTGCTTTCTCTTCTTTGCTTAGAACTGGGTTTTCATCTGAGCTCTCGATATTCATGCAAGTGGTTCTCTTTTCTCCAAAGGTCTCTCTAATTTTGCTGTAGGCAGTATCCATCTTACCCCTGGTGAGATAAGCCTCTACATCCTTATATTTGTCCTCTAGCCATCCCTGCTTAGCCATTTTGCACTTCCTGTCGATCTCATTTTTGAGACGTTTGTATTCCTTCTTGTCTGCTTCATTTACTGTATATAAAAGGGTATAAAAGAGCGTAGCTCGTAGAAGGATCGGACCTGAGCTGAGTGTCACCGCCTTGACACTGGCTATCTGTTTCACATCCGACAGGACACTTAACCCGTTAGTGAATGCAGGTCCATATCAACCAGTTTCCGAATGAAACTTGCGAAGGGAACAGCATGCAATGTTGGGTACCGCTCAAAACGTCATGCTCATAGCGTCACATTAAGGTGCATGCCTTCAGTGGACTGAAAAAAAAGGACTTGACGCGTGTAGTGCAGTATGACGAGTCATGATTTTGCGCCGTTTGAAATGCTGCAAGACTCGAGAGCTCCGATGGCCCAATGGGACGTTTCACTCACAATGTCTAGACGATGTAGTTCAGCCTGAAACTGGTGCTGCGTACGTATAAAATGGTTCTCACTTTATAAGGTTTTTGATCGTACGGAATATCTTCGCAAATATGTGACTGGCAAGATAACTATTTGACTAATAGAACCCAGTACGCGATACTGTTCATCGTACCATTACTTGGTTTCACTCATTCAGATCACTGTGTTTATTTCAACATTCTCTGAGACAAAGTGTCCTCTCTTCTGCATCGTCATGATGACTAAGCTGTGGACACTCGTGTCATCCAGGATAATAACAGCCTTGTTGACAGGGATGCAAGCTTACGTTCCTTGTTTGACAGCGACTCGAGCAGCCTATGGACCTCCTGTGGCCTGCTAAATCAGCCTCTCTTGATTACATATTTGGAACAATGGGCCAAACGTGGCATTCATCACTCCCCGATTTGCTAGCTGTATCATTAAATTGCCTACGACATACCAGAAGAAACGTTGACTCTCTTTCGCGCGAAACTGAGGACATTATCTAATTAGAGGCGGTTTTGCAGGGTATTGGCGTGATGTCTCCTTGGCGTGACTAATTTTTGCCCGGTGTGCGTAGAATGTGCGGAGTAGACGGCCAAGATTTCCACTGCGAGATCTGTGGCAGACCCCTGGGTCGCAACGCTTCTGCGAACTCGATCTGCTTGGTCACGACGCGCAGATCCAGTTGGAATACGACACCCACCGCCTGGCGCTCGGCTCTACGGCATGCGAGGCAGTTCTAAGGAAAACATTTTCGCTTAATATTGCGTGTGGGTGATGGAAATTCAGCGTACGTATAAAATGGCTCTCACTTTATAAGGTTTTTGATCGTACGAAATATCTTCGCAAATATGTGACTGGCATGATAACTATTTGACTAATAGAACCCAGTACGCGATACTGAACAGCGAATCTTCTACAGAAACTAAAATAACATCGATTATGCCCGATTTATCAGGTAGGGTTAGACTGTTCGCAAATGATGCAGGAAAATATTATCGTTGGGCAATAGTAAGTAAATGCAGGAAGAGTTGGACCGAATTTCCACTTGCTGTAATGAATCGTGCCTGTCTTTAATGTGCATAAATGGAAGATAATGCCTATAACAAAAATAAGGATCCGATCATAAGATTAGTGGTAGATACGTTACATCGTACAAGTATTGGAAGTATACCGGGCATGTGTAATTTATTTCGAGTCTGACCGCCATTTCTGTAGCACTGGAACAGAGCACGACAGAGCATCTCGTGTTATTCTAAATGCAAAGTCAACCGTAGCAAGATGGCCCATTTTTCCTTCAGAACAAGAGCAAACATTCTCAATAAGAAGCCGCCAAGTCCTGATGAAAAAGTGAAGACACGTGGAATCTTCGCCATTATGAGATAGCCAGTCGTCAGTAGTCTGTAAGTAAAATGTTACGCTTGTATTTAAAATTCCGTCCACATAAAATGCTGGTGGTTTACCATATCAAAGATGTGACCTTCGCTGTGCGTATGCAAGTATTGAATTTGGAGACCCAAATTCAGTAGAGTTTATGAACAATGACGCGCATTTTCACGTAAGTCGGTTGGTTAAAAGAGGACTATCGTAAGAGTACCATCGTTTGTGGACCCCTCAAGAGCCTTGTATATTTCATGAAACACCTCTTCACTCTCCACATTTGACTGTGTAGTGTGTCATATGTGCTATTGGGGAACTCCAAACGTTACATGGCCTACATATGCTGAACACGTTCCCTTTGCCACAATTGGGGCGATGACGTTACACACAAGAAGTCTTTATTTTAAACAGGATAGTGCAACAATGAGCAACGTTGCCCCTGGGCTCCTCATTTCTCATTCCAGTGACGTAATTTATTTCGAGTCTGACCGCCAAGATTGTAAGACTTCCCGTTTGCGACTTTTTCTTGTGGAGTGTTTGCTAGTGTGTATCCATGTTAACAGACCCGAAAGCAGTAATTAAGTTCAAAGATGCCGTTAAGGAAGAAGTGCGTTTGATATGCCAATACCTATTGGTCTGAGTTATGAGAATCCTCTGCAGAGAACTGTAAAATGTATTCGAAAGAGTGGCTCCCACGTGGATCACATAAGATTTCGTGAGTGCCCGTGTAAATCAAATAGAAGATGTTAAACTTTGATTTTCTAATAATAAAAGTCTTTTTTTTGAAAATCATCATACTATTGCTCATTCGAAAATCTTCGGTAGAATATCCTGTAATTTTTTACTCAAAAACTTAAAACCATGCTAAATATTGATTTAATATACTTGACAAGTAGAAATGGAAAAGCTGGCCGGGGTGGCCGAGCGGTTCTAGTCGCTACAGTCTGGAACCACGCGACCGCTACTGTCGCAGGTTCGAATCCTGCCTCGGGCATGGATGTGTTTGATGTCCTTAGGTTCGTTAGGTTTAAGTAGTTCTAAGTTCTGGGGGACTGATGACCACAGATGTTACGTCCCATAGTGCTCAGAGCCATTTGAAACATTTTTTGGAAATGGAAAAGTTTTTCGTGGGTGGTGAGGCCACAAGACTGACACCCTTTGAGAGTTTTCTCTTCAAAAATGTTCAAATGTGTTTGAAATCTTATGGGACTTAACTGCTAAGGTCATCAGTCCCTAAGCTTACACACTACTTAACCTAAATTATTCCAAGGACAAACTCAGACACCCGTACCCGAGGGAGGACTCGAACCTCCGCCGGGACCAGCCGCACAGTCCATGACTGCAGCGTCTTAGACCGCTCGGCTAATCCCGCGCGGCAGAGTTTTCTCTTGATGGGTATAAGGTACACATTGACATGCCTCTTTATTTATTTATTTCATTTACGCTTTATGAGGAACCTATCTTCAGTTCATCAAAAGAGGTAACATTGTTCCAAGGTGGCGTATAAGGTTCGACCAAGATGCAGTGAATAGTAGATTCGACGACCTGGTGAACTCTCAGTTGGTTGGTTAATTTGGGGGAGGGGAACAAACAGCGAGGTCATCATCCTGAGTTTTTAGAATCCTTTGTTCGGCATGTGGGCGATTCTATGATGGGTGCCAATGTATCATGGACCGGGGCACCTTATTTTTATGTCATCTTTGGGGGTCGACAGTTCCAGCTAAGCGAAGCCGTCCACGGCAGAAGTCCTAGGATGGTGTTGGCTATTCGGTCTATTCCAGGGGCCAAACTGCTCGTTTTTCTAATGATCTTCGTTTCTTCTCGTGGGGATGGTGGTGGTGGTGGTGGTGGTTAGTGTTTAACGTCCCGTCGACAACGAGGTCATTAGAGACGGAGCGCAAGCTCGGGTTAGGGAAGGATTGGGAAGGAAATCGGCCGTGCCCTTTCAAAGGAACCATCTCGGCATTTGCCTGAAACGATTTAGGGAAATCACGGAAAACCTAAATCAGGATGGCCGGAGACGGGATTGAACCGTCGTCCTCCCGAATGCGAGTCCAGTGTGCTAACCACTGCGCCACCTCGCTCGGTATGGGGATGTCAGTGTGGGTTGGTCCAGAACATGGTCCAATCTAAATTGTGTGGCAAGTGTCTGTATCTACTCCTCATCCTCTCGTAGTCTTCCAGGGGGGTCTCATTCGCTATTGTCAAGAGGCCGTACGTAAGGCTACATGAACTTTTCTGCTTAATGCAATGCGCCGTATATTGGACTATCAAGGTCAGTAATGGATAGCTTAGCTGATGTATGTTTTCGGAGTCTTTTCACTTGGTGCCATTCCTCACATGTTTGGAGGGCGAACTGAGCCACGGTTGCCTCTCGTGTTTGCTGCCAGCATTTGACCACCAACTTGCGCAGTTTGTGTGACAAGCGACTCGTTTCTGCCTGGTTCAAATGGCTCTGAGCACTATGGGACTTAACATCTGACGTCATCAGTCCCCTAGAACTTAGGACTACTTAAACCTAACTAACCTAAGGACATCACACACATCCATGTCCGAGGCAGGTTTCGAACCTGCAACCGTAGCAGTCGCGCGGTTCCAGACTGAAGCGCCTAGAAACGCTCGGCCACTCCGGCCGGCCGTTTCTGCCTGTCTGTCGGTCCCTGTAGAGAATTAATCTTCTGCATGCTCGGTTCCTCAACGTCAGCTTCAGTTCTTGAAGGTATGGGGGAAAGGTTTCATACTGCGTGGCTGATAGCACTGTGACGGCCATAACCCCAGCGCGAATTCGCCAGGCGGATTAGTGTCAAGGTCCGGCGTGCCGGCCAGTCTGTGGATGGTTTTTAAGGCGAATGCGGGCTGGTTTCCCTTATTCCGCTTCAGTTACACTATGTCGGCGATTGCTGCGCAGACACTTCCTCCGCATACGCGTACACCATAATTACTCTACCACGCAAACATAGGGTTTACACTCGTCTGGTGTGATTCGAACCTGCGACCGTAGCGGTCGCGCTGTTCCAAACTGAAGCGCCTAGAACCGCTCAGCCACAGCGGCCGGATTACATTTGGTGTTTCTTACATTAGTTGTCGGCCGCTTTTTTCGAACAACTAACGTAAACTACAACAAATAAGTACTCATACATAAAGGGCAAATGCCGTTTGGGCAGTTCTAAAACGTCGAGTGCACATTGACTCGCGCAGCCGCGAAACTACATCAAAAAAGCGCTGACGCGCACGCCAATGGAAAGAGTGGGCAGCGCCACTCCTTCACGAAGACAGAGTTCAGCGCCACACCTCCAGGAAGACAGAGTTCAGCGCCCTCTGTCAACGCCCATCGCTGGTCGGGCCCCGTTCGGTCACAGACTTCGAGACCATCAGTACTGATTAATAGGAAGATGATACTTAGCCTGCGTTCTGTCAGTAGTAATAGTGTGTAAAGTACTTGCTTGTAGGAGTCATCACAGGAAGCACACCAACCTCATGACGAATAGTTCAGTTATGTTTCTTTCCTTTTTAGGAATAAAGAGTTCTATTAATTTGAAAATTTTATATACAGTTCATTTCGGATTCCTGCCACTGGCCGTCGTAACTTCTCTCCAATCCTTGTTTGGTTCGGTTTTGACTCTCACAGTAGCCGACAACACAACATTATTAGCGCATACGCGGAAAGTTCTTTACCGATTTATTTCAAATTTTTACACGATACTCTAATAAACATTCATATTGGCATAGGCTGTCTATTGTATATTTTTAAACAACAATGTATAGGTTTCACAAGCTGCGACATCGTCGCGAAAAGACAGTGACCCGTATATGTAATAGGTTTCCTTTAATTTACGTCTATGGTCACAGACTTTTTGTAAACAGATTACCGGTTTCGGTCTTCAACGACCATCATCAGGTCTGTTTCATAAAAACAAAGTCCTAATGTGTTGCAGACATAGTGGCATCGTCAAATGTTAAATGCGGAATGTCACTATGGCCGCATTACATATTTTGCTAGATGTAGCAACACAAGATGGTAGATAGTCACGTGTTTGCTCCTCGGAACACCTTCTTGGTATGATTAATTGTGGACGAAGGTGATGAAGAATTTCGTCGAAAACTTGAGATTTTACTCAGAAGTGACGCGGCAAGGAAACCTACGATGTTTTACACAAACCAATGGTAAATTTGGAATTTCCTCATGTCCGCTTGTAACTCTGAACTCAGTAATTTCCGGACCAGTGTTTGAGACTGATATACATGCTCTTCTCTGTCGTCCCGGAAAGCTTAAACCTAGCATATTTTAATGCACTCGGGTTTCCACTGGGAAAAATGGTTTCGCAAGTATGGGAATTCGGTGCATGAAGTGACCAACTCCACCTCCGGACGCTAATCTCAAAAAGCATATGCGTTGTTATCCTCTTGCAAGACGCATGTAGTGCCGAGAGTACCTTTGTAAGATGGATGAAGGTTTCACTTCCAGTGTATATCATAGACATGGCCATTAACAGTCATACATCGTTTTACGTGTTGTTGATCAGCTGAACCAAACTGAAGCATACGTTTTCAAGACTTCAAAAACATTACGTTTCCAACATACTATAAATTAACTGTGTTTTCCCTATTTATTGTTGGAATTCAGCCCGGTAACTGCCTCGATAGCCGCCGACATTTCGGGCGGTCATTACCAAGTCGTTTTCAAGGCACAAAACAAACAAGAGAGACCGACAAAATTTGAAAGTTTTTCCAAGGATGCTTTGAGAGCCTTTCGGTGAATGGGGCCTGCGGTCTCCAGTGGCTCGTTACAAAGTAATTGAATTTCGTCTCACTTCTTACCCCCATTTATCTAAATGTCTGTACTGTGCAAGAGTTTAAAATTCGACGGTATGCGCTGGATGTCTTATTTGAAATCATCTTGTTCCACCGAGTCATGGTACTATAGTAATGCTCACTTGAATCTTCACATCAGTGCTCTTCGGCTGTGAAAAGGGCCTGTTTCTTGGCAGCGTTACCGTGCGCTAACAGTGGTACATCTAGATAGGTTTACTGATGAAGGGGTGACTGATATGCACCTAGTGCATAGTTTCACTGAATGCAAAAGAGTAGCGGAGTACTAAACTGTTCCTGCAGCGACGGGAACAACATTACAAAAGGGTTCAAATGGCTCTGAGCACTATGGGACTTAACATCTGAGGTCATCAGTCCCCTAGAACTTAGGACTGCTAACTAACTAACCTAAGGACATCAGACACATCCATGCCCGAGGCAGGATTCGAACCTGCGACCGTATCAGTCGCGCGGTTTCGGACTGAAGCGCCTAGAACCGCTCGGCCACAGCGGCGGCCAAACACATCACAGTGCTGAGCTTTGTTGCATTACTCTTGATTTTTGTGGTATATGTTTAAATATTTGTTTATTACAGGTTTGTTATTGTTGTGATGGTATTATCACAGAAACTAAGGTGACTGGGGCAACAAACTGAAAAAATAATACACAGTGTGTAACATACGTTTTTCATAGTAGGTGCATTGTGCTGCCATCTACTGCCAGGTGCATAACGACCTCAGTAGTTATTAGACATCGTGAGAGAGCAGAATGGGGCGCTCCGCGCAACTCACGGACTTCGAACGTGGTCAGGTGATTGGGTGTCTCTTGTCATACGTCTGTACATGAGATTTCCACACACTTAAACGTCCCTAGGTCCACTGTTTCCGATGTGACAGTGAAGTGAAAACTTGAAGGGACACGTACAGCACACAAGCGTACGTCACTTGGGTCATACGTCTGTACATGAGATTTCCACACACCTAAACATCCCTAGGTCCACTGTTTCCGATGTGACAGTGAAGTGAAAACGTGAAGGGACACGTACAGCACACAAGCGTACGGGCCAATCTCCTCTGTTGACTAACAGAGACCGCCGACAGTTGCAGAGGGTGGTAATGTGTAATAGGCAGACATCTACCCAGACCATCACACAAGAATTCCAAACTGCATCAAAATCCACTGCAAATACTATGTTTGTTAGGCGGGAGGTGAGAAAACTTGGATTTCATGATCGAGCGGCTGCTCATGTGCCACACATCACGCCGGTAAATGCCAAACGACACTTCGCTTGGTGTGAGAAGCGTAAACATTGGACGATTGAACAGTGGAAAAACGTTTTGTGCACTGACGAATCATGGTACACAATGTGGCGATCCGATGGCAGGGTGTGGGTATGGCGAATGCCCCGTGAACGTCATCTGCCAGCGTGTGTAGTGCCAACAGTGAAATTCGGAGGCGGTGGTGTTATGATGTGGTCGTGGTTTTCATGGAGGGGGCTTGCACCCGTTGTTGCTTTGCGTGGCACCATCACAGCGCAGGCCTACGTTGATGTTTTATGCACCTTTTTGCTTCCCAGTGTTGAAGAACAATGCGGGGATGGCGATTGCATCTTTCAACACGATCGAACACCAGTTCATAACACACGCCCTGTGACGGAGTGGCTACACGACAATAATATCCCTGTAATAGACTGGTCTGCACAGAGTCCTGACGTGAATCCTATAGTACAGCTTTGGGATGTTTTGGAACGCCGACTTCATGCCAGGTCTCACCGACCGACATCGATACCCCTCCTCAGTGCAGCACTCCGTGAAAATGGGTTGCAATTCCCCAAGATACATTACAGCACATGACTGAACATATGCCTGCGAGAGTGGAAGCTGTCATCAAGGCTAAGAATGGTCCAACACCATATTGAATTCCAACATTACCGATGGAGGGCGCCACCCTTGAATCTTATGCGACTGGTGCGAGATTTGAATGGACATCATCTTTCAGATATTGAAACACGAATACCAACTTTCGTTTAATGTCGTTTAACTCCTTACCGTAGCGATTTTTTTCCTTCGGTGTATTTAATTTTTAATAATAATCACAGTATCACGGTTTCCGATTAAATTCTCAGCAAATACAACTTTTATTTCTCATTTTCACTGTACATTTCTTCGGGTCACAGCTACATCTTCCAACAGGATTCCACCCAGTGTGCTACACTCCTCATACTGTACAAAAGGCGTGCGATGGCATAGAAACCATAGATATAATAAACAATTAAATATAATCTCTAACAAAACTGATTTACTGAATCATTTGGTATTGTAATATAATAATTGCAAAAGTCGCCATTAAATATGTAGTATTATAATACTAAAATGAATTTCTATAGAAGATTTACAAGATGACGAAACTATAGATATTACAACGATAGCAACAAATATGACTTGGACATGATTGAAGAACATACATTTGCAATTGTAAAACGTGCTACTAGAAAATAGAAATAAAGAGTAAGCACAAAACTCAAATATCACAAACTGAAACATATAGAAACCGTGTCATGAAAATGAGTGAACTGACCGATACCTCGCGAAGAAAACCCCATAGCTCAGGAAACATTAAAATATCCGACCGTGCAGGTCAATCAAAGCGAATAGTTGGTTGGTTCCTTTGGAAAGAACACGTCCGATTGCGTTCCCTATCGTTTCCCAATCCGGACTTGTGTTCCGTTGTCATAAACGACGTCGTCAAAGGGACATCAGACCCTAATTCTCCTTCCTTTTTCATTGTCTTCATAATTAAGACTGTTGGTTCAAAAATGGCTCTGAGCACTATGGGACTCAACTGCTGAGGTCATTAGTCCCCTAGAACTTAGAACTAGTTAAACCTAACTAACCTAAGGACATCACAAACATCCATGCCCGAGGCAGGATTCGAACTTGCGACCGTAGCGGTCTTGCGGTTCCAGACTGCAGCGCCCTTAACCGCACGGCCACTTCGGCCGGCAAGACTGTTGGTTCTTCTCTTTTAAATGATGGAAAAGTTACGGGTATATCTTTCCTCAAGAGAGCTGTTCTCGATCATTGAGACAGTAAAAAAGAGACACCTGTTAAGTTTCAAGGAAAGGCAAAACTTCGAGCTAAGTATAGAAGAGAAGAAGTACTTTCAGTCACGGTTGTACCGTAGATTTATATTTTTTTCATATAATTAATCAATCATGCTGACTATGTATGATTTCTGGAGCACTGAATTTTTAGAAGCAACTTTTGACAATACCTTTTATATGATCCAGTAAGAATAGTACTTCTTTCGATGTTTGTAATGTTCTGAACACAACGAACAGTTAACTGAAAACACGGACTGTGAGGTTTCTCTTTCATGGAAGGAACGTAAAAATTGAACCCCGTTCATTTTATGGCGTCAGTCAATTGGAAAATTTCGCTAGCCACTTTTCTTCACTGATCGATTCACGTCTATAGCTACACCTTCTAGCTTACACCTCCAATTTCCGACGTCAGATTGCCGGTTCGGGTCATGCTGATATAAGAAATTCTCCTCACACCACTGTTTGGGTAGCGTGGAGTAGCTGATCTCGAAATTGCGTGCAAGTGTGGAGGATAAAATTCCAAACCTCCGATTAAATTCCAGACCTCTGTGACGGGGTGCGCAACATGACAGTATTGATGGCCCTATCACACAACTTGAAAGGAATAGGCTGAGTCCATCTCATCGTCATACACTAGAAAACAGTACGCTACACTGTCATTCTCACCATAGTCACCTACGACACTTAGTACCAACTACACACTCTTCGGAAAGGAAAGATATCTGTATGCGCGAAAACTGGAAACACTTACCGTTTGGGCAGTAGGATTTCCAAGTCAGGAATGCTATACAGTAATTAATTTGTCATCCACACGTATTGTTTCAACAACATGCAATAGTGAAAAAGAGAAAGAGAGAGAGAGAGAGAGAGAGAGAGAGAGAGAGAGAAAGAGAAAGAGAGAGAGGGAGGAAGCGTGTGGTGTCGGAGGGAGGATATGAAAACTGACCTACTGTTCCAATTACTGATATCAACAGGAATAATATAAAGCGTTGTTTAGCTTTCAAAACACTCCAGTAATGTATTTCAGTTACTCTTCTCAGAACCTATTTTCAGCTGTGCTTGCCGAACACGTTCACTATCTAGATTCATACTATAAATATTAATAATAATCTAGGACAATTAAGTAGATATGTCTAAGACTAACCCACTGGACACGAGTCCAATAACAAGCCAGAATAACCGACCATAGTGATCTAGGGGTCTAAGATTGAGCCACTGAATGTAAATCCCAGAGCTGTCACAATTCGCAGCCAGCGTGATCTAGGGCTATGACTGAGTCATTGAACATGGACGCTAGATGTCATCTAATCTAGAGAACGAACCGAAGTCCAAGATCAAGCTTAACTGTCCTAGTGTGTAGATCTTAAGATTCAGTCACTGAATGCGAGACCAGGATCAAGCCAGAGTACCTGACCACCATGATGTAGGGACCTAAGACTGAGCCAGCCATAGATCAGCAAGAATACTTCAACAGTGTGATATAGGGCTGTAACTGAGTCACTGAATGTGAATCTAGAAGTGATCTAAGATAGCGAGAATGGTCTCTACATGACATCTGGCACAGTTGTTTATTAACCATCCGGGGATATCAATTTCTCATTCCTACCCCGTATCGAGAAGGTATATTTAGTTATTCATTGTTGACTGTGTCGTAAAAGGTGGAACGCAAAGCGTTTTCGGCCACTCTGCACCGAACTTTCCTATTTAGAATGTAGTTTACATCCTATGGCAGAAACATTTTTTTTATTTTTCGTTATATAGATATCCTTTTCTACATACACTAAATGATATTTCTGCAGATGAAAAGCTTAGCCTGCAGATATTCTTGTCTTAAAAAAAAGTATTGTAGAAAAATCTACGGAAACCGTTTATTAGCCCGTGGAGAAAGGAGTAAACAAACTTTCAGTTTTCACAACGAATTAAGATTGCAGCTCGAATGACGGACCACGTGTAATGTTATGATATTTTTATCTCTCCATTAAAAAAAGAAACAATTACGGCAGGGAACCTTAAAGTGACAGCTATTGCTTAAAAACACTCAATTGTTTTAACACGAACTCAGTGCAGAGATGCAAGATCAACAAGGAAGACTGGATTCAACAGCTGTTAGTAAACATCTCTTCTCTCTCACGGCTTCTCTCGAAAATTTATGTCCTCTTCTTCTTTTAGAAACGGCGACAGTGATTCTGTTTCGAGAATAAGCTGAAAAATTCTACGTTGTTGTTCTGCCACTAAACGAATTTGTAACCCTGCTTGGAAATCTGTCACATGTAAGACGCAGTTATTAAAATGAAAGAATTGCAGCACATACGATGCAAGTTGTACGTGAAATCAATACTATTTGAACAGCGTTCTTGTTCATCTTTGTTTTTCATCATAATTTTGAAATACATATAACGTAAATTTACAAGGTTCATTATGTAAGACATAGAAATCGTTTAATTATGTTTATATTTTTTATATCGAACGGCATGTGTCCTTAGATAGTATTCGATAGTTCTTGCAGAGATAGGTACTATGGTATAACACTCGCTAATGTTGGTGCTGAAACATATCCCGAAAGTATCTCACAATAGAAGTGTACGCTGACTTTGTTCATCTTCCAAACGATTGCGTGCACACACGCACACTACTGGCCATTAAAACCGCTACACCACGAAGATGACGAGCTACAGACGCGAAATTTAACCGACAGGAAGAAGATGCTGTGATATGCAAATGATTAGCTTTTCAGAGCATTCACACAAGGTTGGCGATGGTGGCGACGCCTACAACGTGCTGACATGAGGAAAGTTTCCAACCGATTTCTCATACACAAGCAGCAGTTGACCGGCGTTGCCTGGTGAAACGTTGTTGTGATGCCTCGTGTAACGAGGAGAAATTCGTACCATCCCGTTTCCGACTTTGATAAAGGTCGGATTGTAGCCTATCGCGATTGCGGTTTATCGTGTCGCGACATTGCTGCTCGCGTTGGTAGAGATCCAATGACTGTTAGCAGCATATGGAATCATTGGGTTCAGAAGGGTAATACGGAGCGCCGTGTTGGATCCCAACGGCCTCGTATCACTAGCGGTCTTATCCGAATGGCTGTAACGGATCGTGCAGCCACGTCTCGATCCCTGAGTCAACAGATAGGGACGTTTGCAAGACAAAAACAACAATCTGCACGAACAGTTCGACGACGTTTGCAGCAGCATGGACTGTCAGCTCGAAGGCCATGGCTGCGGTTACCCTTGACGCTGCATCACAGACAGGAGCGCCTGTGATGGTGTACTCAACGACAAACCTGGGTGCACGAATGGCAAAATGTCATTTTTTCGGATGAATCCAGATTCTGTTTACAGCATCATGATGGTTGGATCCGTGTTTGGCGACATCGCGGTGAACGCACATTGGAAGCGTGTATTCGTCATCGCCATACTGGCGTATCACCTGGCGTGATAGTATGGCATGCCATTGGTTACACGTCTCGGTCACCTCTTGTTCGCATTCACGGCACTTTGAACAGTGGACTCTACATTTCAGATGTGTTACAACCCGTGGCTCTGCCCTTCATTCGATCCCTGCGAAACCCTACATTTCAGCAGGATAATGCACGACCGCCCCCCCATGAACCATGGACCTTGCCGTTGGTGGGGAGGCTTGCGTGCCTGAGCGATAAAGATGGCCGTACCGTAGGTGCAACCACTACGGAGGAGTATCTGTTGAGAGGCCAGACAAACATGTGGTTCCTGAAGAGGGGCAGCAGCCTTTTCAGTAGTTGCAGGGGCAACAGTCTGGATTATTGACTGATCTGGCCTTGTAACATTAACCAAAACGGCCTTGCTGTGCTGGTACGGCGAACGGCTGAAAGCAAGGGGAAACTACAGCCGTAATTTCTCCCGAGGACATGCAGCTTTACTGTATGATTAAATGATGATGGCGTCCTCTTGGGTAAAATATTCCGGAGGTAAAATCGTCCCCCATTCGTATCTCCGGGCGGGGACTACTCAAGAGGACGTCGTTATCAGGAGAAAGAAAACTGGCATTCTAAGGATCGGAGCGTGGAATGTCAGATCCCTTAATCGGGCAGGTAGGTTAGAAAATTTAAAAAGGGAAATGGATAGGTTAAAGTTAGATATAGTGGGAATTAGTGAAGTTCGGTGGCAGGAGGAACAAGACTTTTGGTCAGGTGATTACAGGGTTATAAATACAAAATAAAATAGGGGTAATGCAGGAGTAGGTTTAATAATGAATAAAAAAATAGGAGTGCGGGTTACCTACTACAAACAGCATAGTGAACGCATTATTGTGGCCAAGATAGACACAAAGCCCATGCCTACTACAGTAGTACAAGTTTATATGCCAACTAGCTCTGCAAATGATGAAGAAATTGATGAAATGTATGACGAGATAAAAGAAATTATTCAGGTAGTGAAGGGAGACGAAAATTTAATAGTCATGGGTGACTAGAATTCGTCAGTAGGAAAAGGGAGAGAAGGAAACATAGTAGGTGAATATGGATTGGGGGGAAGAAATGAAAGAGGAAGCCGCCTTGTAGAATTTTGTACAGAGCATAACTTAATCATAGCTAACACTTGGTTCAAGAATCATGAAAGAAGGTTGTATACCTGGAAGAATCCTGGAAATACTAAAAGGTATCAGATAGATTACATAATGGTAAGACAGAGATTTAGGAACCAGGTTTTAAATTGTAAGACATTTCCTGGGGCAGATGTGGATTCTGACCACAATCTATTGGTTATGAACTGCAGGTTGAAACTGAAGAAACTGCAAAAAGGCGGGAATTTAAGGAGATGGGACCTGGATAAACTGAAAGAACCAGAGGTTGTACAGAGTTTCAGGGAGAGTATAAGGGAACAATTGACAGGAATGGGGGAAAGAAATACAGTAGAAGAAGAATGGGTAGCTCTGAGGGATGAAGTAGTGAAGGCAGCAGAGGATCAAGTAGGTAAAAAGACGAGGGCTAATAGAAATCCTTGGGTAACAGAAGAAATATTGAATTTAATTGATGAAAGGAGAAAATATAAAAATGCAGTAAATGAGGCAGGCAAAAAGGAATACAAACGTCTCAAAAATGAGATCGACAGGAAGTGCAAAATGGCTAAGCAGGGATGGCTAGAGGACAAATGTAAGGATGTAGAGGCTTGTCTCACTAGGGGTAAGATAGATACTGCCTACAGGAAAATTAAAGAGACCTTTGGAGAGAAGAGAACCACTTGTATGAATATCAAGAGCTCAGATGGCAACCCAGTTCTAAGCAAAGAAGGGAAGGCAGAAAGGTGGAAGGAGTATATAGAGGGTTTATACAAGGGCGATTGTAAGTAGGCTGTTTAGGTTTTTTTATTGGTAACGCCACCTCTGTATGAAAATCACTGGCTGTGCTGTGTGCAGTCTGTGGCTGCTTTGCATTGTTGTAATACTCGCCATTGTAGTGTTGGGCAGCGGCAGCTGGATGTGAACAGCGCGTAGCGTTGCGCAGTTGGAGGTGAGCCGCCAGCAGTGGTGGATGTGGGGAGAGAGATGGCGGAGTTTTGAAATTTGTCATGAACTGCTATATTTATATATGATGATATCAAGGTAAATACATTGTTTGTTCTCTATTAATATCTTTCATTTGCTAACTATCCCTATCAGTAGTTAGTGCCTTCAGTAGTTTGAATCTTTTATTTAGCTGGCAGTAGTGGCGCTTGCTGTATTGCAGTAGTGGGAGAAACGAAGATTATTGTGAGGTAAGTGATTTAGTGATTTGTGAAAGGTATAGTTTAATGTTAGTCAGGGCCATTCTTTTGTAGGGATTTTTGAAAGTCAGATTGCGTTGCGCTAAAAATATTGTGTGTCAGTTTAAGCACAGTCTTGTATAAATTGTTCAAAGGGGACGTTTCACGATGTACTTGAGGACAATATTATGTAAATGGAAGAGGATGTAGATGAAGATGAAATGGGAGATAAGATACTGCGTGAAGAGTTTGACAGAGCACTGAAAGACCTGAGTCGAAACAAGGCCCCGGGAGTAGACAACATTCCATTAGAACTACTGATGGCCTTGGGAGAGCCAGTCATGACAAAACTCTACCATCTGGCGAGCAAGATGTATGAGACAGGCGAAATACCCACAGACTTCAAGAAGAATATAATAATTCCAATCCCAAAGAAAGCAGGTGTTGACAGATGTGAAATTTATCGAACTATCAGTTTAATAAGTCACAGCTGCAAAATACTAACGCGAATTCTTTACAGACGAATGGAAAAACTGGTAGAAGCGGACCTCGGGGAAGATCAGTTTGGATTCCGTAGAAATGTTGGAACACGTGAGGCAATACTAACCTTACGACTTATCTTAGAAGAAAGATTAAGAAAATGCAAACCTACGTTTCTAGCATTTGTAGACTTAGAGAAAGCTTTTGACAATGTTGACTGGAATACTCTCTTTCAAATTCTGAAGGTGGCAGGGGTAAAATACAGGGAGCGAAAGGCTATTTACAATTTATACAGAAACCAGATGGCACTTATAAGAGGTGAGGGACATGAAAGGGAAGCAGTGGTTGGGAAAGGAGTGAGACAGGGTTGTAGCCTCTCCCCGATGTTATTCAATCTGTATATTGAGCAAGCAGTAAAGGAAACAAAAGAAAAATTCGGAGTAGGTATTAAAATTCATGGAGAAGAAGTAAAAAGTTTGAGGTTCGCCGATGACATTGTAATTCTGTCAGAGACAGCAAAGGTCTTGGAAGAGCAGTTGAACGGAATGGACAGTGTCTTGAAAGGAGGATATAAAATGAACATCAACAAAAGCAAAACGAGGATAATGGAATGTAGTCAAATTAAATCGGGTGATGCTGAGGGGATTAGATTAGGAAATGAGACACTTAAAGTAGTAAAGGAGTTTTGCTATTTAGGGAGTAAAATAACTGATGATGGTCGAAGTAGAGAGGATATAAAATGTAGACTGGCAATGGCAAGGAAATCGTTTCTGAAGAAGAGAAATTTGTTAACATCGAGTATAGATTTAAGTGTCAGGAAGTCGTTTCTGAAAGTATTTGTAGGGAGTGTAGCCATGTATGGAAGTGAAACATGGACGATAAATAGTTTAGACAAGAAGAGAATAGAAGCTTTCGAAATGTAGTGCTACAGAAGAATGCTGAAGATAAGGTGGGTAGATCACGTAACTAATGAGGAGGTATTGAATAGGATTGGGGAGAAGAGAAGTTTGTGGCACAGCTTGACTAGAAGATGGGATCGGTTGGTAGGACATGTTTTGAGGCATCAAGGGATCACAAATTTAGCATTGGAGGGCAGCGTGGAGGGTAAAAATCGTAGAGGGAAACCAAGAGATCAATACACTAAGCAGATTCAGAAGGATGTAGGTTGCAGTAGGTACTGGGAGATGAAGAAGCTTGCACAGGATAGAGTAGCATGGAGAGCTGCATCAAACCAGTCTCAGGACTGAAGACCACAACAACAACAATGCACGACCGCATGTTGCAGGTCCTGTACGGGCCTTTCTGGATACAGAAAATGTTCGACTGCTGGCCTGGCCAGCACATTCTCCAGATCTTTCACCAATTGAAAACGTTTGTTCAATGGTGGCCGAGCAACTGGCTCGTCACAATACACCAGTCACTACTCTTGATTAACTGTGGTATCGTGTTGAAGCTGTATGGTCAGCTGTACCTGTACCCATCCAAGCTCTGTTCGATTCGATGCCCAGGCGTATCAAGGCCGTTATTACGGCCAGAGGTGGTTGTTCTGGGTACTGATATCTCAGTACCTATGCACCCAAGTTGCGTGAAAATGTAATCACATGTCAGTTCTAGTATAATATATTTGTCCAATGAATACCCGTTTATCATCTGCATTTCTTCTTGGTGTAGCAACTTTAATGGCCAGTAGCATGGATGTAGATGTATAACCAAAAGAAATTCGGCAAGATGTTGTTGGAACAGACTGTAAACAACCTGCGTGAACGATAACTTTTTCATCTCATTTTCGTGGCGTGACAACGGAAAGCTGCAGGATAATTTCATCTCGCCAGACGCAGAATGTGGAGCTTAGCACGGAACAAACTCTGGAGACCTTGAAGGCAAAATGTTTTGTAACTCGTTCGCCGGACCTTGGCCTGCCGCGACAGCCTTGAGATGCCGTAATGGGCACAGTCGTACCACTCACAGTACCGCTGATGCTCTGCACCTGTGTGCAGAAACCACAATAACCAAATGAGAGCATTTTGTTACGTATTTGTGTAAACGAAACTTGAGGTGAATTTGTAGAATCTTCATGCCACTGGGACTGAGCGGGTGGTCAGGAGGCTCATATACTGGTCACCTGGATCCCCGTTTTCCGTGATTTCCTTAAATAACGTAAAGAAAATCCTGGTATGACTCGATTGAAGAGGATGCGGTCGATTTGTGTCCGTAAAAAGAATAAAATAAAGCAGTCTTCGAGCCGAAGGTCTGTTCGAACCCCACAATGCTTTACTTACACAGTCCTATTGGAGGTGGTATGCCGTTGCCTTGTACTGGAATAGCCAGCCATATTGTAGAGGGACCTGAGCTAAGCAGACACCCACGAGACATTTACCTCGATAACGAAGTTCATAAGTTTCTTCGTGTATCCCCCATCAAGTTGAAGCCACTGCGTAGAGTTACGAAATGAGGAAATGTTGATTGATAGGTTTCATTCGTTGTTGCAAACAGTCTCAGACATTTTCAATGGGATTAAGGTCGGATGGTTTAGCCTTAGCGGAACAGTCGAAGTGCGACAGAGTGTCTCAGTATTCGTAAAACCTGTTCCCCTGTCAACAAAGCTATTGCTATCATGGAAGCATTAGAAAATTGCAGCGAAATGCGGGAAGATCTGCAGCAGATAGGCACTTGATGCAGGGAGTGGCAACTGACCCTTAACATAGACAAATGTAATGTATTGCGAATACATAGAAAGAAGGATCCTTTATTGTATGATTATATGATACCGGAACAAACGTTGGTAGCAGTTACTTCTGTAAAATATCTTGGAGTATGCATACGGAACGATTTGAGGTGGAATGATCGTATAAAATTAATTGTTGGTAAGGCGGGTGCCAGGTTGAGATTCATTGGGGGAGTACTTAGAAAATGTAGTCCATCAACAAAGGAGGTGGCTTACAAAACACTCGTTCGACCTATACTTGAGTATTGCTCATCAGTGTGGGATCCGTACCAGGTCGGATTGACGGAAGAGATAGAGAAGATCCAAAGAAGAGCGACGCGTTTCATCACAGGGTTATTTGGTAAGCGTGATAGCGTTACGGAGATGTTTAGCAAACTCAAGTGGCAGACTCTGCAAGAGAGGCGCTCTGCATCGCGGTGTAGCTTGCTGTCCAGGTTTCGAGAGGGTGCGTTTCTGGATGAGGTATCGAATATATTACTTCCCCCTACTTATACCTCCCGAGGAGATCACGAATGTAAAATTAGAGAGATTCGAGCGCGCACGGAGGCTTTCAGACAGTCGTTCTTGCCGCGAACCATACGCGATTGGAACAGGAACGGGAGGTAATGACAGTGGCACGTAAAGTGCCCTCCGCCACACACCGTTGGGTGGCTTGCGGAGTATAAGTGTAGATGTAGATGTAGGGGCCACGTCCTACTCATAACGAAACGGCAACGCTTGGTCTACATTTACATACATATTTCGCAATGTACTACTAGAAATGTCCTTTCCTGTTCCACTCGCAAACAGAGCCAGGAAAAAATGACGGTCTATATGCCTCCGTACGAGCCCTGATTTCTCTTATCTTCGTAGACCTTAAGCAAAATGTACGTTGGTGGCAGTAGAATCGTTCTGCAGTCAGCTTCAAATGCTGGTTCTCTAAATTTTCTCAAGAGTGTTACTCGAAAAGAAAGTCGGTTGTCTTCCCTTCAGGGATTCCCATTTCATGTAAGTTATACAAAACTGCAACTAGTCACTTTTTTGAATAATTATGTTTTATTCCGTGAACCGGTTTTCAAACCTTCTCAGGTTTATCTTCAGATGGTTTCAGGAAGTTACATCATTATTGCTAGCATAATGCTGGGTGCTGGCTCTATGATAAAAAGATGGAACACACTTTAATGTATCGCCATGACTATAGCTTATCTGTCGATATGGATGCAAATTCAGTTTTTTACTTACTGCGATAGTATAGGCGGCTTTTTTCGGTTAGTGTCCATCTGCCTGCCTCCATTTTGATGTGCAGTTGTTATATCACTACACACGCTTTTACACAAACTATATTAATTTACACTCTGACAGCGAGACTTTTCCAGCATCCAGCATGCGCTTGACAACTGTTGCTTGTAACAAAGATGTTGACAGAAAGATATGGCATAGGCCTACTTTACACAGAGATGTAATTTGTTCTTCTGTACATGTATTAAAGACAAGATAAGGGCAAATATTTTAATCAGACTGGCGATAACATGAGAGCACAAATAAATAAATTACTACAAGAACAAACTTCAGGTGATCTGATATCTTATTTCTCTTTGTATATTACGTATAATACAGGCATTTTATAGCAGTTATTTTATTTATTTAAAAAAATCATAATTGGCATTAACATGAATACCCAGGAATCAATGCTACAAAGTTATTGTATCTGCAGTGAGATGCAGCTGTCTGTATGACTAGGACCTTTATACTTAAATTAATAACAAACCTTCAGATGAACTGTGGACTTATTTCTGTTGTTATGTTAATATGATCTGGGGTATTAGCAAGAGTAGATACTGTTTATTTTAGCTAGAGGTATATGTATAAAAGTTATAGTGATTGTAATGCACTAAAGCTGTTTGTATGACTGTACACTTCATATTTAAAAAAACATGAACAAAAGTTCTTAAAATAATAATTGCTTATTTGCTACAAGCTGCCTGTAATATATATATATATATATACTCCTGGAAATTGAAATAAGAACACCGTGAATTCATTGTCCCAGGAAGGGGACACTTTATTGACACATTCCTGGGGTCAGATACATCACATGATCACACTGACAGAACCACAGGCACATAGACACATGCAACAGAGCATGCACAATGTCGGCACTAGTACAGTGTATATCCACCTTTCGCAGCAATGCAGGCTGCTATTCTCCCATGGAGACGATCGTAGAGATGCTGGATGTAGTCCTGTGGAACGGCTTGCCATGCCATTTCCACCTGGCGCCTCAGTTGGACCAGCGTTCGTGCTGGACGTGCAGACCGCGTGAGACGACGCTTCATCCAGTCCCAAACATGCTCAATGGGGGACAGATCCGGAGATCTTGCTGGCCAGGGTAGTTGACTTACACCTTCTAGAGCACGTTGGGTGGCACGGGATACATGCGGACGTGCATTGTCCTGTTGGAACAGCAAGTTCCCTTGCCGGTCTAGGAATGGTAGAACGATGGGTTCGATGACGGTTTGGATGTACCGTGGACTATTCAGTGTCCCCTCGACGATCACCAGTGGTGTACGGCCAGTGTAGGAGATCGCTCCCCACACCATGATGCCGGGTGTTGGCCCTGTGTGCCTCGGTCGTATGCAGTCCTGATTGTGGCGCTCACCTGCACGGCGCCAAACACGCATACGACCATCATTGGCACCAAGGCAGAAGCGACTCTCATCGCTGAAGACGACACGTCTCCATTCGTCCCTCCATTCACGCCTGTCGCGACACCACTGGAGGCGGGCTGCACGATGTTGGGGCGTGAGCGGAAGACGGCCTAACGGTGTGCGGGACCGTAGCCCAGCTTCATGGAGACGGTTGCGAATGGTCCTCGCCGATACCCCAGGAGCAACAGTGTCCCTAATTTGCTGGGAAGTGGCGGTGCGGTCCCCTACGGTACTGCGTAGGATCCTACTGTCTTGGCGTGCATCCGTGCGTCGCTGCGGTCCGATCCCAGGTCGACGGGCACGTGCACCTTCCGCCGACCACTGGCGACAACATCGATGTACTGTGGAGACCTCACGCCCCACGTGTTGAGCAATTCGGCGGTACGTCCACCCGGCCTCCCGCATGCCCACTATACGCCCTCGCTCAAAGACCGTCTACTGCACATACGGTTCACGTCCACGCTGTCGCGGCATGCTACCAGTGTTCAGTGTTAAAGACTGCGATGGAGCTCCGTATGCCACGGCAAACTGGCTGACACTGACGGCGGCGGTGCACAAATGCTGCGCAGCTAGCGCCATTCGACGGCCAACACCGCGGTTCCTGGTGTGTCCGCTGTGCCGTGCGTGTGATCATTGCTTGTACAGCCCTCTCGCAGTGTCCGGAGCAAGTATGGTCAGTCTGACACACCGGTGTCAATGTGTTCTTTTTTCCATTTCCAGGAGTATATATATATATATATATATATATATATATATATATAAGTATTGTGGAATCTGTTAAGGAGGCACTATTTTTTTCTCTCATTGTAGATGAGAGTTCCGACACATAAGTGAAGGAACAACAACTCTCCAGATGTCTCAGATATGTCGATAAAAATCTTCAAGCTCATGAAGTTTTTATGGGCTTCTATGAAGTACCTTCAACATGTTCTAGAATATTGTTTGAAGTCGTCCAGGATGTCATACGACGTTTATCGTCGACATAAAATACTGTCGTGGTCAGTGTTATGATGGCGCAAGCAATGTCAGCGAACATTTAACAGAACTACAAAGTAGGATTACTCGGTTGGAGCCGAGAGCTGTATTTGTTCATTGTTCGGTGCATAATATGAATTTGATAGTACAAGATTCGAGGAAAGGTGCTAGTTATGTGCGAGGCTTTCTGGTGATTCTTCGTGAATTAATATCATTTGTAAGACATTCGCCAAAGAGGCTAGCGGTGCTCTAATTTCTACAAGAAGACAACGAAGATGGTGTTGTGAAACACTTTCACAGACTGACTTTGCAGCGATTCTGCCCTACGAGATGCTGTGTCAGGGTACAATAATTAAATTCGTTGCAAAGTAATTATAACGGTCTCTTGAAATTATTGGAAGATTTGTCAGAAGAAAAAAGTTAAGTCGTTCGGAAGGTCAGTGGATATTTTTCAAACCTCCATCACTCAGATTTCTTATTTCCCTGAAAATGATAACTGCAGTTTTCGGCAGGATTGAGTAATTTCATTCTTCTTTTCAGAAGAAATCATTGTCATACCGAGAAATCAAAACATTGGTGGAAAATTTGTCTGCAAGTTTAGCTCCACAAAGGGATATGTTTTTTGAGTTGTGGAATGAAATCATGAGGAAAGCAAGGAACTTCACATTGATGAATGAGTTTTGCCTAGAAAAAGGAAGACGCCAAAGCTCTACGACATAGCTAGTGATCCTCATACGCATCAAACGCCAGACGAAATGTACAGAGAAATATTATTTGAAATAATTTACGTGGCTGTGGATTCGCTAAATCGTAGATTTGAGTTAAAGGTTCTGGAACTCATTTCACAACTTGAAGCTTTTGTTATCGGTCAGATTGGTGCTGATCGAATCCTGCAGTTCTTTGGGGCAGACTTTGATAAAGACAAACTAACATTGCATAGACGCATGTTCCTAGATGTGTTCAGAACGAAGAAAGAGGAAGTGGCGAACTTTTTCAGGAATCAGAAATATTTTTTACTAGAGAAAACAGTGGTCCCGTGCATGAAATGCATGCAAAGAAATATACAAGTCATCGTATCTAAACAGTCTTGCACAGGGAGCAAATACACGATCCATTCAGTATCGTACGGTCATGTCATGTGAGGTAATTATGTTGTTTGCAACGTGACAAGTATCCACGCAGACAGTGCGATGATGTCTGGAACACCACGGATTGCCAGCACGGCTGACATTGTCACGGCATCCTCTGACATTGCAGTAGAGGGGTGCACCGACAATAGTGCTGCCAACAACAACGTCGGGAACCGGACTGGCACCCCAAGTCCCAGTTTTGTACACAGCATCATGATGAGCTTTTCTATGTGTTGAGACTATGAAGAGAATGAATGTTGCCAGATTACATTGGTGATCATCATACGGGACCACTTCCAGCATGCTGCTAATGAAGTACCATCGAGTACACAACACGATCACCTCTGATTTGTGTACCCCATAATTTAGTCAGCAGTTGTTACATTTATGACATGTTATCTGCGGGTATGCCGTACATTCGGGGTATCTCTGGCGTTATCTATCGACAATATGACACAAGCCCACATGTTGTCCATGTTGTCCTGAGGGTGTCCAACTGAGAGCATTTTTCCTGATCTCTCAGCCCCTGATGGGACTGGCATGCCATCACTATGACTGATGAACTCTGGTGTGTAGTTGGAGCAGCACGGAATGACATACCCGTTTCTGTCATCCAATTCAGTTCAGTTCAAATTCCAGCTCGGTTAGAGCCGTTGTTGCTGCCAGAGATGGCATCCCTTTGTTGTAAATTTCACAATTTGTGTATATGTAAACCACTTACAAATGTAATTTTTCAACTAAAACTGTATGTGAAGAATAAGGAAAACTTCGTAACTTGCTATACTTCCTGGTATCGGCTATACTGTAGGAGGGACAGACCAAGGCAGATTATGGAGGACTTTGAATGTGATAGCTGTGTGGAAATTAAAAAAAAAAAAAAAAACTAGCACAAGACAACGAAAGATGAAACACAGAGTAAAATACTCGAAAGATTGCACGCATTTTAAAAAAGTTATCAAAACTTAGTTAGTCAGTAAATGCGGTAGCGTTCTCGCTTCTCACGCCCGGGTTCCCGGGTTCGATTCCCGGCGGGGTCAGGGATTTTCTCTACCTCGTGATGGCTGGGTGTTGTGTGCTGTCCTTAGGTTAGTTAGGTTTAAGTAGTTCTAAGTTCTAGGGGACTGATGACCATAGATGTTAAATCCCATAGTGCTCAGAGCCATTTGAACCATTTAGTCAGTAAATTTGTCTGGATTCAGCAAACACACAGCTATGCGTGATCAGTCATATTTCTTGAGGAGATTTTTGATATGTCGTTGCAACTACAAAAGTGCGTAATTTTTTTCACCAGACGCGTTTCGCCATATTGAGATAAAGCATCATCAGTGGTCTGTAATTAAGTTATTTACATTTTGATTTGCTTTTTAGATCGAAAAACAGTTCGTTAAGAATAGGTTGATTTGTACTTACGATGATTCTTAACGAACTGTTTTTCGATCTAAAAAGCAAATCAAAATGTAAATAACTTAATTACAGACTACTGATGATGCTTTACCTCAATAAAGCAAAAAGCAACTGGTGAAAAAAATCACGCATGTTTGTAGTTGGAACGACAGACCAAAAATACTCTCAAGAATTATGACGCAACTACGGACACTATGAAGAATCAGTCGTATGTCGGTGCACGGTTGTCGAGGTTGTGGTATGGAGAGAAGAGCGTTGGAGTTTTACACTTGCGACGCCTTCAATGAACTTTCCGACGCGGTGTATGGAGATGTGGTAATTATCGTCGGCGTAGGTTGCGAGCTGCGAAAGTGAAAACAATGTTGGCGCAACTTTCTCCACTCCACTCACACACGCAACCGCAGCGTAGAGGGCAGGCGCACAGGTGCGCGTAACGGGATAGAAATATCCAGCGGCTGGCGCTCACACATCAGCTCTGTTATGAAGTTCGTCTGGCCATGACGGCACCGACTTTGGATGTTATTAAATTATGTCTCGCGAACCAGGGTCACCGATAAAGGTCATTCCGTCATGCCTGTGTGAGACCATCACCTCGGATGCGAAAATCATATGTTTGCCACTAGTTGAACGTGGAATTAAAAACAGCTCGACAAAGAAACGGTCATTGACCCAGGAGTTCAGGAACTTGCACTCATTTTACTGTAGGTCACTGCAAATATGGTGACCAGAACGAAGCTCACGTCTTTACAGTTTATAAGGGTCACAGGACACACCCACAAAATTGTAGACTAATTTCACTGACGTTAATTTCCTGGATAACTGGGGGAACGCATATACACTCCTGGAAATTGAAATAAGAACACCGTGAATTCATTGTCCCAGGAAGGGGAAACTTTATTGACACATTCCTGGGGTCAGATACATCACATGATCACACTGACAGAACCACAGGCACATAGACACAGGCAACAGAGCATGCACAATGTCGGCACTAGTACAGTGTATATCCACCTTTCGCAGCAATGCAGGCTGCTATTCTCCCATGGAGACGATCGTAGAGATGCTGGATGTAGTCCTGTGGAACGGCTTGCCATGCCATTTCCACCTGGCGCCTCAGTTGGACCAGCGTTCGTGCTGGACGTGCAGACCGCGTGAGACGACGCTTCATCCAGTCCCAAACATGCTCAATGGGGGACAGATCCGGAGATCTTGCTGGCCAGGGTAGTTGACTTACACCTTCTAGAGCATGTTGGGTGGCACGGGATACATGCGGACGTGCATTGTCCTGTTGAACAGCAAGTTCCCTTGCCGGTCTAGGAATGGTAGAACGATGGGTTCGATGACGGTTTGGATGTACCGTGCACTATTCAGTGTCCCCTCGACGATCACCAGTGGTGTACGGCCAGTGTAGGAGATCGCTCCCCACACCATGATGCCGGGTGTTGGCCCTGTGTGCCTCGGTCGTATGCAGTCCTGATTGTGGCGCTCACCTGCACGGCGCCAAACACGCATACGACCATCATTGGCACGAAGGCAGAAGCGACTCTCATCGCTGAAGACGACACGTCTCCATTCGTCCCTCCATTCACGCCTGTCGCGACACCACTGGAGGCGGGCTGCACGATGTTGGGGCGTGAGCGGAAGACGGCCTAACGGTGTGCGGGACCGTAGCCCAGCTTCATGGAGACGGTTGCGAATGGTCCTCGCCGATACCCCAGGAGCAACAGTGTCCCTAATTTGCTGGGAAGTGGCGGTGCGGTCCCCTACGGCACTGCGTAGGATCCTACGGTCTTGGCGTGCATCCGTGCGTCGCTGCGGTCCGGTCCCAGGTCGACGGGCACGTGCACCTTCCGCCGACCACTGGCGACAACATCGATGTACTGTGGAGACCTCACGCCCCACGTGTTGAGCAATTCGGCGGTACGTCCACCCGGCCTCCCGCATGCCCACTATACGCCCTCGCTCAAAGTCCGTCAACTGCACATACGGTTCACGTCCACGCTGTCGCGGCATGCTACCAGTGTTAAAGACTGCGATGGAGCTCCGTATGCCACGGCAAACTGGCTGACACTGACGGCGGCGGTGCACAAATGCTGCGCAGCTAGCGCCATTCGACGGCCAACACCGCGGTTCCTGGTGTGTCCGCTGTGCCGTGCGTGTGATCATTGCTTGTACAGCCCTCTCGCAGTGTCCGGAGCAAGTATGGTGGGTCTGACACACCGGTGTCAATGTGTTCTTTTTTCCATTTCCAGGAGTGTATGTTGTTTGCAACCAGACACGTATCCACACAGACAGTGCGATGATGTCTGGAGCACCACGGGTTGCCAGCAGGGCTGTCATTGTTACGGCATCCTCTGACAATGCAGTAGACAGGTGCGCCGACAACAGTGCACCCAACAACAACGCCGGAGTTCGGACTGGCTCTACAAATCCCAATTTTGTGCACAGCATCATGATGGATTTGGTACCGACACTGAATGTCGGAGATGTTTACCAAAGAATGGATATTTAATGATTACACTTTCGTTCCAGTCAGAACTGATGTCAATCACCATCAACGTCATTACGAGGTGTGACCCACACGGGCACTGGAGTGATTAAAGTGTGTAAGCCACATTCACCTCAGACCTCCAGCAACGAGTCTCTCTCAGCATTTGGTCTGGATGTGTATAAGATTTACTAATATGACAGTAGGTGCTGCTACTGTATTGCACTTGGTGTTCGTTTGAGATGTACTGCCACATTTTTCAGAGAGTGTACTGATTAATGTCCGCAAGAGGACTTTCTTTCAACACAATAGTGCAGCCTTAGTAATGTTTTGGTTTTTTTTTTTTTTTTTTTTTTTTTAATACAGTGACTTAGACTCAATCATTCATATTATCACGAACAGGGACCAGGATACTAATTTCGACATTCTCGAAGACTAAGTGTTGCTGTTTCTTCTACACCTACATACCAGATATTCCACTGTCGCTTCCGTCTTCCTAGGTGACAACAGCCGTGTTCAGAGGGCTGCGCGCTTACGTTCCTGGTTTTACGAACACTCAGGCACCCAGTCACACGTCCACTGTTAAGGCACCTGATCTTAATGGCATATAAAATAATCGACTATAAGTTATGCTACAGTGGTAAAAATTATGTATTTCTAAATGGGGAATGCACAATCTGACTTCACGACCTGTGCCCCACCTTCAGGTTGTAATCTGCCCCCTCCTTCCTCCTTCCATCTATTGCCTACATTAAACAATGCCCAGTTCAAGCAATTAATAAGCAAAGTCTTTTATTAAAATTTGAGAGGAGCGACGATTACAATAAGCTTCCAAGTTTACTTAGCTTGTCATCTTGAGATGGCTCCAGTTATTCTTGTCTGGGGATCTGATTCTCGAAGAAGCTGAAAATCTGACACCACGTCCTCACGGTTGGTTTGAACTACATGAATTGAAAGATTGTTATTGCAGAATTTTATATGTAAACATATTTTCTCACATTTTAGTATATCATATAGTATCTGGATTTTTCACATTAACAAAGCCGAAATTACATTGTTCGCACTATCTGTAAAAAATAAGTCCGATCACATCAGAGGCAAGCTTACGACTCTCACACTCGCGGAAATAACAATATTCGAAAAGATTTACAATTTATCTTAACAAATGAATTCCTACTAGTTTTCGTTATTGTTAATTTCTATTATTATTTCATAAATGAAACCAGAAATAAACATAGTGAACAGTACGTAATTGCGTAATTAATAATAGAAATTTCAAGTGTGCAAATAATTCCTAATTTCAAATGTTTCTAAGAAATGATTTTAACTGTACATTCAGAACTAGTACTTACCGATTATAACATCGAAACTAAAACATTTTGTAAAGTAATTCCTTTTCATAAATTTTAGCTTGAAATATAACATACTGCGTATAAAAGAATACATGAAAGTTTTCAGAGAAGCAACTGAGATAATATTGACCTGTCCAAAATTCGAAAAATAATACTGGTATCGACAACTACTGTTGAGGAAAAGTAATGCTAGAGGAGGATGTCCCGCTACAAGGCGCAGCTGCAAAATTTAAATAAGTTAATAATAACTCCTATCCACATTGTTAACCTAAGAAAAGCTAAAGAGAACCAACAGAAATTCTTGCAAATAACACCTGTACGTACATCAAAATGTGAGTTCATTAAGCATGCATGAATGAGGTTAAAATAAGTTACAATTTGTTAATACAATGCATCACTGATACATTGCATGAAACAAGATGTCTACTTTAAACCTCGGCCTCCAGAAAGTTTCTCGCAGGGGATGTTCTACACTACTGGCCATTAAAATTGCTACACCAAGAAGAAATGCAGGTGATAAACGGGTATTCATTGGACAAATATAATTGGTGGTGGTGGTGATTAGTGTTTAACGTCCCGTCGACAACGAGGTCATTAGAGACGGAGCGCAAGCTCGGGTTAGGGAAGGATTGGGATGGAAATCGGCCGTGCCCTTTCAAAGGAACCATCCCGACATTTGCCTGAAACGATTTAGGGAAATCACGGAAAACCTAAATCAGGATGGCCGGAGACGGGATTGAACCGTCGTCCTCCCGAATGCGAGTCCAGTGTGCTAACCACTGCGCCACCTCGCTCGGTGACAAATATATTATACTAGAACTGACATCTCATTACATTTTCACGCAATTAAGGTGCATATCTCCTGAGAAATCAGTACCCAGAACAACCACCTCTGGCCGTAATAACGCCCTTGATACGCCTGGGCATTGAGTCAAACAGAGTTTGGATGGCGTGCACAGGTACAGGTGCCCAAGCAGCTTCAACACGATACCACAGTTCATCAAGAGTCGTGACTGGCGTATTGTGACGAGCCAGTTGCTCGGCCACCATTGACCAGGCGTTTTCATTTGGTGAGAGATGTGGAGAATGTGCTGGTCATGGCAGCAGTCGAACATTTTCTGTATCCAGAAAGGCCCGTACAGGACCTGCAACATGCGGTGGTGCATTATCCTGCTGAAATGTAGGGTTTCGCCGGGATCGAATGAAGGGTAGAGCCACGGGTCGTAACACATCTGAAATGTAACGTTCACTGTTTAAAGTGCCGTCAATGCGAACAAGAGGTGACCGTGACGTGTAACCAAACCATCAAGCCGGGTGATACGCCAGTATGGCGACGACGAATACACGCTTCCAATGTGCGTTCACCGCGATGTCGCCAAACACGAATGCTACCATCATGATGCTGTAAGCAGAACCTGGATTCATCCGAAAACATGACGTTTAGCCATTCGTGCACCCAGGATCGTCGTTGAGTACACCATTGCAGGCGCTCCTGTCTAATGCAGCGTCAAGGGTAACCGCAGCCATGGTCTCCGATCTGATAGTCCTTGCTGCTGCAAACGTCGCCGAACTGTTCGTGCAGATGGTTGTTGTCTTGCAAACGTCCCCATCTGTTGACTCAGGGATCGCAACGTGGCTGCACGAACCGTTACAGCCATGTGGATAAGATGCCTGTCATCTCGTCTGCTAGTGATACGAGACCGTTGGGATCCAGCACGGCGTTCCGTATTACCCTCCTGAACCCAACGATTCCATATTCTGCTAACAGTCATTGGATCTCGACCAACGTGAGCAGCAATGTCGCGATACGATAAACCGCAATCGCGATAGGCTACAATCCGACCTTTATCAAAGTCGGAAACGTGATGGTACGCATTTCACCTCCTTACACGAGGCATCACAACAACGTTTCACCAGGCAACGCCGGTCAACTGCTGTTTGTGTATGAGAAATCGATTGGTAACTTTCCTCATGTCAGCACGTTGAATGTGTCGCCACCGGGCCAATCTTGTGTGAATGCTCTGAAAGGCTAATCATTTGCATAGCACAGCATCTTCTTCCTGTCGGTTAAATTTCGCGTCTGTAGCGCGTCATCTTCGTGGTGTAGCAATTTTAATCGCCAGTAGTGTACAGAAAAGGACAATAGTCCCCAATTAAAGGAGTGGAAACCACCTTTAAAACAGATATAAACTATTAACTATCCGAAATCACCATTAAAAAACTTACAACGGTCTGGGCTTAAGGACGTTCCACACATGGCTCCACGTGAAGATAGATAGCCGGTCTTTTAAACACTGAAACGTTAAAAAAAAAGGTTTATCTAGACTATACACCTGCAGACATATGTGAAAACACAATGTAACCCACTAAGTAAATATTGCGACTCGCCAGAGGTGTAACGTACCAAACACAACCCGAAGTTGTAACGCCGGCGGGAGCGACCGTGTGCCCGTAACGTCAGCGAGTGGACGGCTCACGCCATCTGACGGTCAAAATTTGAATCATTGTAACCACCAACAAAAGCTCTAGGAAACCACAATCTAGCATCCGCTGAAGTGAAGCTAATTTCTCTCATGTACCTTGAGGCACCAATGACAGATTACCGCGTCTGCACGTAAATACATTTCAAACCGACCAGTAGGGTCCAACCAAAGTAAATTGACATAATTTCTGTAATGCCACTCAAGAAATCGTATAGCGCGACTAGAGAGCATAATCCCAAATTGTCACTGAATTGAACTTACACAAAGCTATGGGATAAGTAATGCAAATGGGAAGAAACCTACAAAACACTCATAGCCTGCCAGCAATTATAGCAGAAGCGACTAAGTGAGAGCAATATTGATCACGTAAAAATACCCATTACAATAAAAAGCACAATAAAAGATTTTTAAGGAATATTGCTCACAGCAGCACTGACCATATTAATAAAACCCAAAATAAAACCGAAATAATAAAAATCACTGATAACAAAAAAGCAGTAAGAAACATAGCCTCCATTAAGAAAGCCCGTTGTTGTTAAGTGCTGCTTTTGATCTAGCGCTCAACAACCGTAGTTTACAGAACATTAGGGAAGATCTAGATATTCTATATGTACAACCTAAAGGCCCGACACTTAACATCATAGAAGAGGGGATTATGAAATGTAAAATAAATTACCCTGAGAAAGCACTTAATGAACATATGGATGTCCGAAAGAACAGACACCATTGACGACCTGCAGCCGTATAGAACGAAATTGGAATTATATATTAATACCTTCAGCTGTTGACAGGCGTTGATACAGGGTGTTTCAAAAATGACCGGTATATTTGAAACGGCAATAAAAACTAAACGAGCAGCGATAGAAATACGCCGTTTGTTGCAGTATGCTTGGGACAACAGTACATTTTCAGGCAGACAAACTTTCGAAATTACAGTAGTTATAATTTTCAACAACAGATGGCGCTGCGGTCTGGGAAACTCTATAGTACGATATTTTCCACATATCCACCATGCGTAGCAATAATATGGCGTAGTCTCTGAATGAAATTACCCGAAACCTTTGACAACGTGTCTGGCGGAATGGCTTCACATGCAGATGAGATGTACTGCTTCAGCTGTTCAATTGTTTCTGGATTCTGGCGGTACACCTGGTCTTTCAAGTGTCCCCACAGAAAGAAGTCACAGGGGTTCATGTCTGGCGAATAGGGAGGCCAATCCACGCCGCCTCCTGTATGTTTCGGATAGCCCAAAGCAATCACACGATCATCGAAATATTCATTCAGGAAATTAAAGACGTCGGCCGTGCGATGTGGCCGGGCACCATCTTGCATAAACCACGAGGTGTTCGCAGTGTCGTCTAAGGCAGTTTGTACCGCCACAAATTCACGAAGAATGTCCAGATAGTGTGATGCAGTAATCGTTTCGGATCTGAAAAATGGGCCAATGATTCCTTTGGAAGAAATGGCGGCCCAGACCAGTACTTTTTGAGGATGCAGGGTCGATGGGACTGCAACATGGGGCTTTTTGGTTCCCCATATGCGCCAGTTCTGTTTATTGACGAAGCCGTCCAGGTAAAAATAAGCTTCGTCAGTAAACCAAATGTTGCCCACATGCATATCGCCGTCATCAATCCTGTGCACTATATCGTTAGCGAATGTCTCTTGTGCAGCACTGGTAGCGGCGCTGAGGGGTTGCCGCGTTTGAATTTTGTATGGACAGAGGTGTAGACTCTGGCGCATGTGACCATACGTGGACGTTGGCGTCATTTGGACCGCAGCTGCAACACGGCGAACGGAAACCCGAGGCCGCTGTTGGATCACCTGCTGCACTAGCTGCGCGTTGCCCTCTGTGATTGCCGTACGCGGTCGCCCTACCTTTCCAGCACGTTCATCCGTCACGTTCCCAGTCCGTTGAAATTTTTCAAACAGATCCTTTATTGTATCGCTTTCCGGTCCTTTGGTTACATTAAACCTCCGTTGAAAACTTCGTCTTGTTGCAACAACACTGTGTTCTAGGCGGTGGAATTCCAGCACCAGAAAAATCCTCTGTTCTAAGGAATAAACCATGTTGTCTACAGCACACTTGCACGTTGTGAACAGCACACGCTTACAGCAGAAAGACGACGTACAGAATGGCGCACCCACAGACTGTGTTGTCTTCTATATCTTTCAAATCACTTGCAGCGCCATCTGTTGTTGAAAATTGTAACTACTGTAATTTCGAAAGTTTGTCCGCCTGAAAATGTACTGTTGTCCCAAGCATATTGCAACAAACGGTGTATTTCTAACGCTGCTCGTTTAGTTTTTATTGCCGTTTCAAATATACCGGTCATTTTTGAAACACCCTGTATATATATCAACGCCCGTCAGCAGCTGAAGGTATTAATATATAATTCTAACTTAATGAACAAACCAAACAAGATCCTAACAAGAGTCTATATTCCGTTTACAGATACATTCTGTATTTTACCTGTTTGCTTATGCCAAGCTTCTTCTTCCCTGAAACTTAATGTTGTGATTCCTGATGACGTGGCGCTATTGGTGCGACAAGAGTTTGCTCTTGTCTACTGATAACTTTGTGGTTCCGTTGGTTCAGTTTCGAAATTAAATTAGTTCTTACGGAAAGGGGGGGGGCTTTAAACCGCAGCACGTTTATGGCTGCCTCAATGGAAGTTAGTATGTTTTTATTGCTTTGTTTGTTATCAGTAATTTTTATTATTTTGTTTTTATTTTGGATTTTATTGATGAAGCCAGTGCTGCTGTGAGCACTGTTCCTTAAAAATCTTTCACTGTGATTTTTATTGTAATGGTTGTTTTTATGTGATCAATATTCCTCTAACTTAGCTGCTTCTGCTACAATTTCAGGTAGCTTATATGTGTTTATAGGTTGATAGCGTACCGTTGCTCTACAGAATGCTCCATTGTGCCGTGTTACATAAACTCAAAACGGGGTTGACGGAAACACACGACCTGACTCTCCGGCACCTCGCAGCCGAATGAGACAAAGAGCGTTTTGAAGCTAATACCCCCCTCCACTTAGCTCAGCCGGTTACAATACGCTGTGGTGTACCGTTGCGTCAGAAAAAAAATTGGTCGCATTGCTTATGGAACGCACTCTGTATGTACAGATCCAGAAGAGTTCCTAGATAACAGAACGCAGCATGTCATTGTCAAAGGAGAGAAGTCTTCCGAAGTAAGAGTGATTTCAGGTGTGCCGCAGGGGAGTGTCGTAGGACCGTTGCTATTCACAATATACGTAAATGACCTTGTGGATATCATCGGAAGTTCACTGAGGCTTTTTGCGGATGATGCTGTAGTATATCGAGAGGTTGTAGCAATGGCAAATTGTACTGAAGTGCAGGAGGATCTGCAACGAATTGACGCATGCTGCAGGGAATTGAATCTCAATGTAGACAAGTGTAATGTGCTGCGAATACATAGAAAAAAAAGATCCTTTATCATTTAGCTACAATATAGCAGGTCAGCAACTGGAGGCAGTTAATTCCATAAATTATCTGGGAGTAGGCATTAGGAGTGATTTAAAGTGGAATGATCATATAAATTCGATCGTCGGTAAAGCAGACGCCAGACTGAGATTCGCCGGCCGGGGTGGCCGAGCGGTTCTAGGCGCTACAGTCTGGAACCGCGCGTCCGCTACGGTCGCAGGTTCGAATCCTGCCTCGGGCATGGATGTGTGTCATGTCCTTAGGTTAGTTAGGTTTAAGTAGTTCTAAGTTCTAGGGGACTGATGACCTTATATGTTAAGTCCCATAGTGCTCAGAGCCATTGTTTTGACTGAGATTCATTGGAAGAGTCCTAAGGAAATGCAATCCGAAAACAAAGGAAGTAGGTTACAGTACTCTTGTTCGCCCACTGCTTGAATGTTGCTCACCAGTGTGGGATCCGTACCAGATAGGGTTGATAGAAGAGAGAGAGAAGATCAAACATAGAGCAATGCGCTTCGTTACAGGCTCATTTAGTAATCGCGAAAGCGTCACGGAGATGATAGATAAACTCGAGTGGAAGACTCTGCAAGAGAGACGCTCAGTAGCTCGGTACACGCTTTTGTTGAAGTTTCGAGAACATACCTTCACCGAGGAGTCAAGCAGTATATTGCTCCCTCCTAGAGATTACAGCCCACACAGAGGCATACCGACAATCTTTCTTTCCACGAACAATATGAGACTGGAATGGAAGGGAGAACCGATAGAGGTACTCAAAGTGCCTTCCGCCACACACCGTCAGGTGGCTTGCGGAGTATGGATGTAGATGTAGATGTAGCGGGATGTGGGAAACTGCCTAAAAACCACATCCAGGCTGGCTGGCACACCGGTCCTCGTCGTTAATCCCCAGGGTGGATTCGATCCGGGGCCAGAGCGTCTACCCAAGTCCAGGAAGCAGCGCCTTAGCGCTCTCTCTCTCTCTCTCTCTCACTCTTTTTTTTTTAACCCTCATTTTGTTCGTTTTAGTACGTTGCAATTGTTCGTGGCGGACGTCCCGTGACGCCCGTGGAAGTTCGTTATTGATCCATTCACTCAGTTTTTTTTTATTACAGAGGGCAGCTAACCCTCTGACCGAACACGCTGAGCTACCGTGCCGGCGTTGCTCTCGGCTGCCCTGGCAGGTTGACATGGAACATCAATCATACAGTAGTAACCACAGTTTCTCTGTAAGCCAACAAAATACAAGCCATATATCATTGATCCTGCAGCACTCCAAACTGAAGTGTTACAACAAACACATGACCATGGACTGTCAAGACACTGTGATAAAAGAGCTACTAGAAAAAAACTGCAGAGAGATTTTGGTGGAGAATGTGATGTAGTGATGTGGAGCAATACATTAGAAAATGCGTTCCTTGTACTCAGTGAACAGATTTAATCCACCAAAGGCACAACTCCAGACTTTACCAGAATCGGAAAAACCTTTTCAAATGTAGGAATTGATGTGTTAAGACTTTTTAACAGGAGATTGACAGGAAATAAGTATGTACTGGCTACGATCGAACAATTTTCGAGATACCCGGTAACGACACCGGTACCAGATATAAGGCCATACATGGACAGCCAAGCACAACATTTTCAATATGACAGTAGTTGTTATTAGGACTGCAGCAAGCAGAAAAAGAATTTCTGACAGAGTAACAACATGTTGACCCTTTGGTAAAAAGGGAATCCTCCGCCACACACCGTCAGGTGGCTTGTGGAGTGTGGATGTAAACGTAGATGTAGAATCTGTCACTCTTCGATACAGTGTCTATTCAGAAGATGTCGAGCTCTGGCCACTATAGAATACATGTTATTTCAGGTGGCAAACACACAAAAAGGGGGTTAGTCCATGAATGTTCAACCTTAAATACAGCCGCCGCTGTAGCTACGGAGAGTGGCTGCTCGAATCTGATTGGCAGCGCCCTCGTGCCGCTGTGCCGGCATTAAGAAACGCGGCTGCGTAACTGGCGGCGCACGTATTTGAAAGTGCGGCCGACCGGATACCGGGCGATACCGCACCTCTCTCTGCCCAATTTGGAAGGCACGGGGAAAGGCTGTGCCGTGGATAGTGATGGGGCTGGTTACTTTGCTGGGGGTAGAGCAACCAACCCACGTCCCGACACTGCGTCTTGCGAGCACCCCGGAAAACTAGGCACAGGACGCATCCAAAGGGACAGCCAGGATAAGGGAGATGTAGAGGGTGCTGGCTGCTGGCCGACGGTGACGGCGTCGATGTCAGTGGGAGAGGCGACTTGCGGCGTTGGTTGCACCGGCATCGCAGGTGGGTAGGTGGAGGCACCCACTCGGTAAGCTGCGTAGGAGGCCGCGTCGCGGACGACGGATGTGGCTGCGTCACAGTGGCCGGACGTCCTGCAGTGAACAAATCTGCAACAGTCTGACCTACGCCATGGACACTGAATTCACGGAGTCGTGGATGATTTTGCAGTCGCTGATGCGGGCCAGCGCTGCCGCGAATACACTAATGGCCATTAAAATTGCTACACTAAGATGAAATGCAGATGATAAACGGGTATTCATTGGACAAATATATTATACTAGAACTGACATGTGATTACATTTTCACGCAACAGATCCTGAGATGTCAGTAGCCAGAACAACCACCTCTGGCCGTAATAATGGCCTTCATACGCCTGGGCATTGAGTCAGAGTTTGGGTGGCGTGTACAGGTACATCTGCCCATGCAGCTTCAACACGGTACCACAGTTCATCAAGAGTAGTGACTGGCGTATTGTGACGAGCCAGTTGTTCGGCCGCCATTGACCAGACCTTTTCAATTGGTGAGAGATCTGGAGAATGGTCTGGCCAGGGCAGCAGTCCAACATTTTCTGTATCCAGAAAGGCCCGTACAGGACCTGCAACATGCGGTCGTGCATTATCCTGCTGAAATGTAGGGTTTCGCAGGGATCGAATGAAGGGTAGAGCCACGGGTCGTAACACATCTGAAATGTAACGTCCACTGTTCAAAGTGCCGTCAATGGGAACAAGAGATGACCGGGACGTGTAACCAATGGCACCCCATACAATCACGCCGGGTGATACATCAGTATGGCGATGACGAATACACGCTTCCAATGTGCGTTCACCGCGATGTTGCCAAACACGGATGCGACCATCATGATGCTGTAAACAGAACCTGGATTCATCCGAAAAAATGACGTTTTGCCATTCGTGCACCCAGGTTCGTCGTTGAGTACACCATCACAGGCGCCCCTTTCTGTGATGCAGCGTGAAGGGTAACCGCAGTCATGGTTTCCGAGCTGATACTCCATGCTGCTGCAAACGTTGTTGTCTTGCAAACGTCCCCATCTGTTGACTCAGGGATCGAGACGTGGCTGCACGATCCGTTACAGCCATGCCGATAAGATGCCTGTCATCTCGACTGCTAGTGATACGAGGCCGTTGGTATCCAGCACGGCGTTTCGTATTACTCTCCTGAACCCACCGATTTCATATTCTGCTAGCAGTCATTGGATCTCGATCAACGCGAGCAGCAATGTCGCGATACGATAAACCGCAATCGCGATAGGCTACAATCCGACCTTTATCCTTACACGAGGCATCACAACAACGTTTCACCAGGCAACGCCGGTCAACTGCTGTTTGTGTATGAGAAATCGGTTGGATGGTTCAAATGGCTCTGAGCACTATGGGACTTAACATCTATGGTCATCAGTCCCCTAGAACTTAGAACTACTTAAACCTAACTAACCTAAGGACAGCACACAAAACCCAGCCATCACGAGGCAGAGAAAATCCCTGACCCCGCCGGGAATCGAACCCGGGAACCCGGGCGTGGGAAGCGAGAACGCTACCGCACGACCACGAGATGCGGGCAAATCGGTTGGAAACTTTCCTCATGTCAGCACGTTGTAGGTGTTGCCACCGGCGCCAACCTTGTGTGAATGCTCTGAAAAGCTAATCATTTGCGTATCACAGCATCTTCTTTCTGTCGGTTACACTTCGCGTCTGTAGCATGTCATCTTCGTGGTGTAGCAATTTTAATGGCCAGTAGTGTAGGATTCCGCTCTCTACCAGCTGATTTGAGAACAACGCCGGATTCTTATAAATGTGGCTTGTTGTACACTTCATACGGAACTCTGACGTTCGGGTGGAAACTTTGTGGTGAAGTCTGAAGCTGGAGCAGAACGTTAAGGACGAAGCAAGTGTAGCAAAGTCCGATGGCGTCACACATGCAAACGTTCTGCCGGGAAATGTCAGCAGCAGGTAAAGTACGATATGAACTCAGAAACATCAGTAAGACACTTTCACGTGAGTATGAAGCTCGAAGGTTTCATATTTGTGTCTTGAACGTTCGAACGAAACGTTCAGCCTCGCCGTTAGACTGTGCTGAGAATTGGACTGTATTGACATGATCTATTCCATTGTCCTTGCAAAATGGTGCAAATTCCTTGGAAGAAAAAGGAGGTCCATCTTCAGAAACACTTGTTTGTGGCAAGCTTTCTAGAGAGAATACAGAAGAAAGCGCCTTCATAATGCTGGTGGCATTCGTCGGTTGCATTTGGATAAAAAAAGGTATTTGCTGTAGGCATCGACGATAATCAACCAATTTGTTTGCCGAAAGGTGCCAACAAAGGCCATATGGAGGCGTTGTTATGGAGTATCAGAATGTGACCAGGAGAAAAAGACCCGGCGCGTAGCGGCCTGATTAAAGAGCGACATTGTGCCCTCATACGTTCTATTCTCTTATCTAAATAAAGCCACGTAGAACGTTGGCGCGCTAGCTACTTAGTACGAAGTGTTCCCCAATGACCTGTATGTAGGAGACTTAACACCCGTTGTTGCAACGAGGCAGGAATCAACACTCTTCTCTGTCCGTAAAGGGTGAGAAACGGAATCACATCTGTCAGAAGAGATAAACAGTCGCGGTGCACAAAGTATCTTCGCACTAAGGGATCGGGAATACATTTCTGAGAGAGCGGCTAACTTTAACGAATGTAACTTATTAGCAATCGTTGTGTTTGGTGATGCTCTGTGGCTTGTGCGATCCGCTGTGAATCGATAGGAAAAGAATCCAGTGCTTGCGAATCAGAAAAATCAATATGTAAACAAAAAGCTTCCCATGCGTCTGTGCCGACAGGTAAACGAGGCAATGTATCGATGTTTGCGTGTTGCGCCGCCGGGCGATACAGGACATCGTACTGGTAATTTGACAACAGTAGCGACCAACGTTGAAACTTCTGCGCCGTGCGGTCGGGAACTCATTTCGATGGATGAAACAGTGCAGTCAAAGGCTCATGGTCCGTGACCAGAAAAATTTTCTGCCGTGCAGGTAATGATGAAATTTGGTGACACGAAAGCCAGGTTCAAATGGCTCTGAGCATTATGCGACTTACCTTCCGAGGTCATCAGTCGCTTAGAACTTAGAACTAATTAAACCTAACTAACCTAAGGACATCACACACATCCATGCCCGAAGCAGGATTCGATCCTGCGACCGTAGCGGTCGCTCGGCTCCAGACCGTAGCGCCTAGAACCTCACGGCCACTCCAGCCGGCACGAGAGCCAGGGCTTCCTTCTCTGGATGATAATAATTAATCTGGGCACTATTACAAGTTTTGGAAGAAAATGCGGTGGGCTGTTCTGTTTTGCCAATTTTGTGCGACAAAGCCGCCCCGATGCCGTGGAACGAGGCATCAATCGCAAGCACAAACGGTTTGAGCAGATCGTAGTGCATAAGGCAAGGTTGACGCAATGCATTTTTCAGTCTTTGACATGCTTGGTCGCAGTCTTTTGTGCAATGGAACGGAACATTTTTACCTCTGAGGCGGTTCATAGGCGCTGCAATTTGTGCCGCATTAGGAGTGAACTTCATGCAGTAAGTCAATTTCGCAAGAACAGCTTGTAGTTCACGTAAATTCTTAGGAGATGAATTGCCTGCCCATGTTTCGTCGATGACGACCACCATTGGCGTCGATGATATGCCCTAGGTATTCAATCGTTGTGTTGGAAAAATAACATTTCTGCAAATTACATTTGTGGTCTGCCTCAGTTAAAACTGGAAAAAGACTGTCTATGTTTTTAAGGTGTTGTTCCGGTGTTTGTCCTGAGACGATAAGGTCATCAGGATATTTAAAACAAGACGGCTCCTTGGACATTACTGGTTCAAGAAATTTTTTAAACAACGCAGGCGTGGAAGCACTTCCGAAAGATAGGCGTTGATATTCAAACAAACCGACATGAGTACTTACAGTAAAAATTTTCTTTGTCTTTTCGTCCAACAGTAATTGAAGACAGGCTTCCGTAGGTCAGTTTTTGAGAAGAACTGCCCACCCACTAGGCGATTCTAAATTTTCCCTATACATGGGAACGGATGAGAATCAGTGACTATGAATTTACAGTGCGTTTGAAATCCGCACAAAGACGAATCTTCCCATTTGGCTTACGACTGACTACTAAGGGTGATGCCCACTGACTTACTGAGATAGGTTTTAAGACACCAACGGATTCCAGTCTCGGAATTCCTGCAGCCATGTCGTCGCGTAATGCATGCGGCACAGGGCATGCGCGGCAAGACTAGGGTTGCGCTTTAGCTTTCAGCGTAATGTGAGCGTGAAAATCTTTTGCACGTTCTAGAGTAACGTTGAACAAATGTTGATACTTGTCTTAGAGTTGTTGAACTGCGGCATGGGAAACTTTTGTGTCTACGGTATGCACATCATCTATGTCTAATCGGAAGGAATCAAACGCATCCATGCCGAAAATATTTGGGACTACAGTGAAAGGACTTCCTTCTGTATCTTGCAGGTAAGCGGCACGTTCCAAACACAGAAATGCTATCGCCGTTACAGGCAGTCAGATTCAAACTCGACAAAGGTGGTTGACCAGTTTTCATCATGTACAGGGTGAAAAGTATTTAAACCGACAAACTCTGGGAGGTTGTAGGGGACATCAAAACAAATATTTTTCCCTAATGTCATTTTTTCCTATTAGGATTATTTAAATCGGTGGAGGGCGTATAACGCTCTTCAGTTGAAGGCAACTGCTGTCCACCAGTGTAGTAGTGCATTGTCTCTGTTTATTAATGGAGCGATACACCTGGAGTGAGTACACTGATATGGTTGGTGCGTACTGCGTAGCCGGCCGCGGTGACCGAGCGGTTCTAGGCGCTTCAGTCCGGAACCGTGCTGCTCCTACGTTCGCAGGTTCGAATCCTGTCTCGGGCATGGACGTGTGATGTACTTAGGTTAGTTAAATTTAAGTAGTTCTAAGTCTACGGGACTGATGACCTTAGATGTTAAGCCCCATAGTACTTAGAGCCATTTGAAGCATTTGAACTTCTTGGGGAGATTCCCAAAGTCGAGGAGCGGAAGTCGGTGGATAATAGTCTGCACTGACTTCTTCACCTACTTTGCTGTCACTAAACCTGTCCAACTGCCGAAGCTCAATAAATTGTGAAGTTCATTGTAGAAGACATGATTTTGAAGCATGGAATGCCCCGCATGATGATCTCTGATGATGACAAAGTTTTACTTTCGAGATTGCTATCAGAATTAATATCATGTTGCAACATCACCCACAGGATGACAACTGCCTACCATCCACACAGGAATGCCCTGACAGGATATTTTAATAAGACGTTGGCATATATGATCTCGACGTACACTGATATTAAACACCCGCCAGGGTAGCCGAGAGCGCTAACGCGCTGCTTCCTGGACTCGGTTAGGCGCGCCGTCCCCGGTTCGAATCCGCCCGGCAGACTGACGACGTGTGCTGATGTGCCGGCCAGTCTGGATGTGGTTTTTAGGCGGTTTTCCACATCCCGCTAGGTGAATACCGGGCTGGTCCCCACGTTCCGCCTCAGTTACACAGCTCGCAGACATCTGAACACATTCACACTATTTCGTGGGCTCCACTAGACACAGACAGTTGGTTCAAAATGGTTCAAAGGGCTCTAAGCACTATGGGACTTAACTTCTTAGGTCATCAGTCCCCTAGATCTTAGAACTAGTTAAACCTAACTAACCTAAGGACATCACACACATCCATGTCCGAGGCAGGATTCGAACCTGCGACCATAGTGGTCGCGCGGTTCCAGACACAGACAGTTGGGGTACACTACTTCCGTCATGGGGGTATGGGGTGGCGGCAGGAAGGGCATCCAGCCACCCCTTAAAATAAACATGCCAAATCCGATTAACCATGCGGGACAAGGCGCAAGCGATAGTACACTGATATCAAACAGAGAGATTGGGATGCAATACTGCCCATCTTCAGATTCTCATACGACACAGTGAAGCAAAGTAACTGGACGATATTCAGGATGAGAACTGAAGAGGCAAGACAGCTGGCTCACAGTGGACTCTGCACGCTCAGAGGAAGGCCGTGATCACTCCCGCTGCAAGCACCGATAAGTGGGATACAGTCCCAGAGACGCGGTTTGCATATTTATGCCTGTGCGGAAAGTACGACTGTCAGAAAAGTTACTAATGCGATACATTGGGCGTTATCGTATTCTTCGTCGCTTGACGAACGTCACATATGAAGACTAGGTTAATGACCCTTCGTCGAAAAAACGAAAGCGCAGAGACGTCGCCCATCTCCTCTGTAAGGAGTCCGACTACAGTCCAGAGGCGCAGATCGACAATGAGTGGCTCAAGGAAACTAAAAATCCACTCGAGGAACGTGACGCTTCGAGGGGAGGGGCTACCTCGATGCTCATTACACACTACACCACGAAGATGACGTGCTACAGACGCGAAATTTAACTGACAGGAAGAAGATGCTGTGATATGCAAATGATAAGCTTTTCAGAGCATTCACACAAGGTTGGCGCCGGTGGCGACACCTAAAACGTGCTGACATGAGGAAAATTTCCAACCGATTTCTCATACACAAACAGCAGTTGACCGGCGTAGCCTGGTGAAACGTTGTTGTGGTGCCTCGTGTAAGGAGGAGAAATGCGTACCATTACGTTTCCGACTTTGATAAAGGTCGGATTGTAGCCCATCACGATTGCGGTTTATCGTATCGCGACATTGCTGCTCGCGTTGGTCGAGATCCAATGACTGTTAGCAGAATATGGAATCGGTGGGTTCAGGAAGGTAATACGGAACGCCGTGCTGGATCCCAACGGCCTCGTATCACTAGCAGTCGACATGATAGGCATCTTATCCGCATGGCTGTAACGGATCATGCAGCCACGTCTCGATCCCCGAGTCAACAGATGGGGACGTTTGCAAGACAACAACCATCTGCACGAACAGTTCGCCGACATTTGCTGCAGCACGGACTATCAGCTCGGAGACCATGACTGCGGTTACCCTCGACGCTGCATCACAGACAGGAGCGCCTGCAATGGTGTACTCAACGACGAACTTGGGTGCACGAATGGCAAAACGTCATTTTTTCGGATGAATCCGGGTTCTGTTTACAGCATCATGATGGTCGCATACGTGTTTGGCGACATCGCGGTGAACGCACATTCGAAGCATGTATTCGTCATCGCCGTACTGGCGTGATGGTATGGAGTGCCATTGGTTACACGTCTCGGTCACCTCTTGCTCGCATTGACGGCACTTTGAACAGTGGACGTTACATTTCAGATGTGTTACGACCCGTGGCTCTACTCTTCATTCGATCCCTGCGAAACCCTACATTTCAGCAGGATAATGCACGACCGCATGTTGCAGGTCCTGTACGGGTCTTTCTGGATACAGAATATGTTCGACTGCTGCCCTGGCCGTTACATTCTGCAGATCTCTCACCAGCTGAAAACTTCTGGTCAATGGTGGCCGAGCAACTGGGTCGTCACAATACGCCAGTCACTACTCTTGAGGAACTGTGGTATCGTGTTGATGCTGCATGGGCAGCTGTACCTGTACACGCCATCCAAACTCTGTTTGACTCAATGCCCAGGCGTATGAAGGCCGTTATTACGGCCAGAGGTGGTTGTTCTGGGTACTGATTTCTCAGGATCTATTCACCCAAATTGCGTGAAAATGTAATCACATGTCAGTTCTAGTATAATATATTTGTCCAATGAATACCCGTTTATCATCTGCATTTCTTCTTGGTGTAGCAATTTTAATGGCCAGTAGTGTAATTATAAGGGTGTAACAACACGAACAGAATGCGAAGATTCACGAGCGCCACCATACAGAACACGATTACCAAGATTGGTGCTGGATTCGGCTTCAACGAGGCCTTATGAAACAGTGCGTCGCTGTTTGACCAGGACTGGGAACAATGTTGCCAGCTTAGTGCACATTGTGTGGTGTGTCGGTTAGCGTCGCATGCTGCAGGTCGCCGGTCCAGACCTGACGACCAGCAATTATATTTGTAATTTGATACTTGGCAGTTGTAGAAGGTTCTTGAAATATCTTACGTTTGTAATGTTTGTATATCTGGGTTGTTCGATCGTTGGTTGTATAAATTCTAGCATCCAGAATATTCGTTGTTTGTATAAATAACTGTACTCTCCGTCCAGAAAGTCGGCTCTGTTCTGGCTGTCAGTTTCAGTTTTAAGTTTTCTACGTCATTGACGACCATGCCTTCGGATTCGGATTTGATTGTAGTTTCGACGTGTCTGTATGCTGTATAATTAACAGACTTCAGATTCCTTGTTTACTCAGTTGTTTTCAGTTTGCTGATCAAGCTCGCGATCAGGACTAAGGATTAGACCTAACTCAGTTATTGTTCTGTACAACTGTTTCTGAAAGCCGTGCTAGTTTTTCTGGAAGGCTTCCACTGTTTTTTAAAAGCCATTATTCTATCAATTTATGTATAAATTTTCATCCTGTGTGACCTACTAGCGCTTATGTAGCATTATCGCCACTCTTTACCAGTCACTAGGACTCCAACATCATTCCCTGTTTTCCATGTGACTGTAGTTAATGTTAATAACCAGCATATAGTGTTTGATCAGAAAATCAGTAAGATGAGGTATAGAGGGGACTGAAGTCAGTGACTACACATTTGCAATTATGTCTTAAATGTCTCGTTTGAGTGCCCATGTCTACCACAACGAAAACGTTGTAAGTAATGGAGAGCATTTGCGTGTTCGACAGGAAGTGAATCGTGTACAGCTGGCAGACACGGACTTGTGATTCGCGGTGAGTGAACCTGGCAAGCTGGCGATGTTGTTATACGGAGAAAGCCGACCAAGGCCACAGTACCAGATCCCACGTAGGCCGTTGTTCCGCCGTGGGAAACGCTTACGTACTGGCCAGATTCCCGTGTTCACTGTGAGACTTTTCTTTTTATTGTTCATTGCAATTCTGAGCGGCATAGATATATAATTAACACTTTCAACCATCCAGCAAAACTCACGAGCAGCCAGAACTGTACACCCAAAATACACTGAAGCGCCAAAGAAACTGGTATAGGCATGCGTATTCAAATTACAGTGATGTGTAAACAGGTAGAATACGGCGCTGCGGTCGGCAACGTCTATATAAGACGAAAAGGGTCTGGTGCAGTTGTTAGATCGGTTACTGCTTCTACAAGGGCAGTTTATCAAGATTTAAGTGAGTCTGAACGTGGTGTTTTAGGCGGCGCACGAGCGATGGGACACAGCATCTCCGAGGTAAAGATGAAGTGGGGATTTTCCCGTACGACCATTTCACGAGTGTACCGTGAACATCAGGAATCCGGTAAAACTTCAAATCTCCGATATCGTTGCGGCCGGAAAGAGATTGTGCAAGAACGGGACCAACAACTGAACAGACCCGTTCAACGTGACAAAAGTGCAACCCTTCTGCAAATTGCTGTAGATTCCCACTCGTGTATCCTTGATGCCTGCACGACACAAAGCTTTACGCCACGATGGGGCCTGTCAGCACATTGGACAGTTGATCACTGGAAACATGTTGCCTGGTCGGACGAGTCTCGTTTCAAATTGTATCGAGCGGATGGACGTGTACGAGTATGTAAACGACCTATCCATGGACCCTGCATGCCAGCAAGGGACTGTTCAGTTTGGTGGGGGCTCTGGAGTGGTGTGGGGCGCTTGCAGCTGGAGTGACATGGGGACCCCTGATACGTCTAGATACCACTCTGACAGGTGACACGTACTTAAGCCTCCTGTCTGATCACCTGCATCCATTCATGTCCATTGTGGATTCCGACGGACTTGGACAATTCCAGCAGGACAATGCGACACCCAACGCGTCTAGAATAGCTATAGAGTGGCTCCAGGAACACCCTTCTGAGTTTAAACACTTCCGCTGGCCACCAAACTTCCCGGACATGAACATTACTGAGCATATCTGGGCTGCCTTCCAACATGCTGTTCAGAAGGGATCTCCATCTCCTTGTACTCTTACGGATTTATGGAGAGCCCCGCAGGATTCATGGTGTCAGTTCCCTCCAGCACTACTTCAGACATTAGTCGAGTCCATGCCACGTCGTGTTGCGGCACTTCTGCGTGCTCGCTGGGGCACTACACGATATTAGGCTGGTGTACCAGTTTCTTCGATTCTTCAGTGTATACATAGAACGAAAAATGTATGGAGGAGGGGTTTTCGCTAAGCTACATCAGATTATGTGGCGAATTTTCTGACGTTCGCCAGTGACTTTCCGTTTATAGTTGCCGAATTACGACATCGAATTTCTTTTTCTGTGGCACTGGAAAGAGCCTTCGAAGAGGACTTGAAGGACGTAGTACGTGCGAAAAATTGATCAAACAGCAACAAAATAACAGCGCCGCATGCCATTCTCCCGCAGTCAGGAAGAAAGATACCACGAAAGTCTTCTTAGTTTACCAAATGTAAGCTTTACTGTGGTGTGGTTCGTGTGTTTCTGTGTTCACCTTAAACCCACCAGTCAGTGCTCTGTTTGCTGTAGCGACCATATAACTTTTTCGTGAACCTATTCAGACCTTCACAATGTATACGACAGTGGAAAAAGTTGATGTGGTTTCTGTTTATAGCGAATGTTGCCAAATTGTTATAGCAGCGATGCCAGAAAATGGTACCTACGACACTCGTCGAAACGTCGCCATATCCCAACACTGACACCCAGATAACATTTCCTCAGTAGTATACTCTGAAAAAGTGTACATTCACACATTCAGTTCCCTGTGCATTGTAAAATTTTGGCGCAGCAGCTGAAGCCTGTCTCGCTGATGTCATCCAGTACGTAAGGAAGCAAAAGGTGAGTATGTACAACTCTACACGGTGAACACCGACCGCTCGGACAAAATTCTTTAACTTGTTCAGTGATATATTCTACATCTACATGTCTACTTTGCAGTGTCAGTCAAAGTGTTCATCGACCCCCTTTCACACTATTTCTCTATTTCCATTCAAGAATAGCGTGCGGCAAAAACAGACACGTAAATTTTTACGTGTGAGCTGTAATTTCTCTTATTTTATTCCAATGATCATTTCTCCTTGTGTAGGTTGCCGTAGAAAAATATTTTCGCATTCGGAGGAGAAAGTTGGTGACTCAAATGTTGTGAGAAGATACGAAAAGCGCCTTTGTTTTAATGATTGCAACACATGTACAATATCTGTGACACTCTGTTCCCTATTTCACCCTATCTATGAGACAGGCCACCCGCTAAAAGATACTGAAGTCGCCTTAGCGGCACTACACGAAGGGAAGAAAGCTGTACTTGCTCAAACGACTCGACATAGCAATCCACCACCACAATTTTGATAATGTGCTTAATGTAAGAACTGGAGACGGACACAACGCATTGCTCAAGTGTTCCGTGGACCTTTCGTAATAACAGTGTAAACATTGGATATTTTTCAGAGATAACTATTAAATTTGTTGTGCTCCGTTTGAATTAAAACGGACTGCCAGTTAGTGGGTGCATTCATATGGTGCTACACACTATGATACAGTACATGCTGTTCTGCGAACTCAGCTGGAAAGGCAAGAGGATGCGGCCGGAAGCATTGCTGAAGATTTGTGGGCACATTGGGAGTCTAACGGTAGTGTAATGCACCTAAAAAGACGCAAGTGGACGGACGTAAATGGAACAGGAGCACTTTTCTTTTAATGCTACTATGCGAGACGACGGATTTTTGTCCGACTAGATTTATTTAGTGACTGCTGTTTAGCATGTTAGGGCGCATCTGTTTAATGTTTTAAGCATGAGCAGCCATACGATGAGAGCATAGCTCTGGTAACTCGCTGCTGTCTTCTTTCATTGTTACCGTGTAGGGATGACAGCAGACATGAGACGAATCCAGAAGACCCGCTGCTGGGATCGCTAAATCTCATGCAGAAGTGTTACTGAGATATTCGAACAATGTAAATGCGAATCTGTGGAAGAAATGAGAGTCTGTTGTCCCGAAATCCTCTTGCGAAAATTTAGACAGCCGGTAGTTGAGGAAAACTGAGCATCTGAGGCATTCGTCAGGGATATTTTCTGAGTATTTTGATTTACGGGTCTCCCGTGGTTCGTTACAAACTAATTTCACGTCGTTTGATTCTTTACTCCCATTTATCTTTGTATCTGTCTTACAGTGAAAATATCTCCATAGCAGAGCAAATTTCGACTCTCTGTGTCATGTGGCTTCTTTAGAAACCAATTTGTACCACTCTCAAATGGTTCAAATGGCTCTGAGCACTATGGGACTTAACATCTTAGGTCATCAATCCCCTAGAACTTAGAACTACTTAAACCTAACTAAACTAAAGACATCACACACATCCATGCCCGAGGCAGGATTCGAACCTGGGACCGTAGCGGTCGCGCGGCTCCAGACTGTAGCGCCTAGAGCTGGCCAGCGTGGCGGAGCGGTTCTAGACGCTTCAGTCTGGAACCACGCGACCGCTACTGTCGCAGGTTCGAATCCTGCCTCGGGCATGGCTGTGTGTGATGTCCTTAGCTTAGTTAGGTTTAAGTAGTTCTAAGTTCTAGGGGATTGATGACCTAAGATGTTAAGTCCCATAGTGTTTAGAGCCATTTGTAGCGCCTAGAACCGCTCGGCCACAACGGCCGGCTGTACCACTCTCAGCAGATTGTTGACAACAGTAATATCCATTAAACTCGTCGTCCTCTGTCTAGCATTCAGTAATGCTCGGTTCTGTCTCGTGCTTGGGTAGTTGGTAGAGCACTTGCCCGCGAAAGGCAAAGGTCCCGAGTTCGAGTCTCGGTCCGGCACACAGTTTTAATCAGCCAGGAAGTTTCATATCAGCGCACACTCCGCTGCAGAGTGAAAATCTCATTCCGTATCACAGTAGTTTTGCATCTGTACGTAGCTGAGAGAGGACACCACAGATGTATTCAGAATGCATAAATATTTTGAGGTGCCGTTTTTCTCAACCTATAACGGGCGATGTGGCTAATTTCCTGACGTTCGTTAGTAATTTTTGTCTTTTATAGTCGCCGGATTACGACACCTGCTTCGATTTTTTCTGTGTCAACTACATACTACTTTTTGTGGTACGTGAAAGAATCTTCTTCTTGAGTTTACCTGTACGCTTGAAGCCCATCAGTCTGTGTTTTGATGTTGTAACAACCGGATAACTTGCTTGTAAATCTATTGAGACATTCCAGTGTTTACGACAGTCGAAAAAGTGAATGTCGTTTATGGCGAAATTCGTCTAACTATTAGAGCAACGGTACAGTTGTATGCTGAATGGTACCCTCAGATCGTGCCAAGCGCTGACGGTCTGTATCTGCAAACATTATGAAGACGTTCTAGAAAGTGGAAGCGTGGAGAGTGAAAGACACTAAGGAAAAAGAAGAGCGACTGATGAAAGAAATGAAACTAACGTTTTAGCAGCAGTAACACGCAATGCAAATGTCAGTAAGAGGCATCTCGGAAGTACGAAAGGAATCAAGGAAACGGGTGTTCTGTAGACACTATATTCCATCCCGTTCCATTCTCTTCGCATTTCGCTGCAACTACTGCTTCATGACTTTCAAAATTGGTTAGGGTTCTCCGAATGTTATCTACGAAAACGTAAAAGTAATGTGGTATATGTACGCAAAATTTTGATTAAGGAAGAAACACCGCAAACAAACCATGGCAAGTCGATCTCCAATATGCAGTAATCGTCAGTTGAAAATCCACGCTGACGGAAAGAAGTGGATAAAAACAACGCTCTTGTTCTATCTACATTTGGTGCGGGTTTGTCAGCACCCGCATCTTTGGTCCCAGATTTATCGATGGGAATCTAAATACACTCAAGTGGTGGTGGTGGTTAGTGTTTAACGTCCCGTCGACAACGAGGTCATTAGAGACGGAGCGCAAGCTCGGGTTAGGGAAGGATTGGGAAGGAAATCGGCCGTGCCCTTTCAAAGGAACCATCCCGGCATTTGCCTAAAACGATTTAGGGAAATCACGGAAAACCTAAATCAGGATGGCCGGAGACGGGATTGAACCGTCGTCCTCCCGAATGCGAGTCCAGTGTGCTAACCACTGCGCCACCTCGCTCGGTAAATACACTCAAGTATCTCTAGTTCTTAAGATAAGTTGCTGCCGCAGATATTACAAAGCATCCCACTGGCTGTAAGGCAATCAGTATTGTACCAACATGACGGACCTCTCTCCCATCAAATGGTTCAAATGGCTCTGAGCACTATGGGACTCAACTTCTGAGGTCATCAGTCCCCTAGAACGTAGAACTACTTAAACCTAACTAACCTAAGGACATTATACACATCCATGCCCGAGGCAGGATTTGAACCTGCAACCGTAGCGGCCTCGCGGTTCCAGACTGTAGCGCCTAGAACCGCAAGGCCACTCCGGACGGCTCTCTCCCATCCCGCCCATGTAAAGACAGATCTTCTTTGAGGGAACATTGGGAGAGTATTGGTACGATCTTGTAGCAAACGCAAAATGGTCTGCACACTCACCAAACTTAACATTCTATATTTTTATCTGTGGCGAAAATCAAAATTAGAGGTTTATAAGGAAACACCGACGACTACCGAAGGCAATGAATGCCTTCTAACACGTACCTGTGCTGCGTTAACTCCAGATGAAATTCACGGCGCAGTATCGTTTCACCACAATCAGTTTATTGCGTGTAGCCATGCTCAGGACCAACATTTTAAGCACTTGGTATGATAACCGTGATAATAAACACGCAAACCGTATCTGAGTACGTAGTGGAAGAACCCTAAGGAAATGCAGTCCGAAAACAAAGGAAGTAGGTTACAGTACACTTGTTCGCCCACTGCTTGAATACTGCTCACCGCTGTGGGATCCGTACCAGATATGGTTGATAGAAGAGATAGAGAAGATCCAACGGAGAGCAGCGCGCTTCGTTACAGGATCATTTAGTAATCGCGAAAGCGTTACGGAGATGACAGATAAACTCCAGTGGAGGACTCTGCAAGAGAGACATTTCAGTAGCTCGGTACGGGCTTTTGTTGAAGTTTCGAGAACATACCTTCACCGAGGAGTCAAACAGTATATTGCTCCCTCCTACGTATATCTCGCGAAGAGACCATGAGGATAAAATCAGAGAGATCAGAGCCCACACCGAGGCATACCGACAATCTTTCTTTCCACGAACAGTACGAGACTGGAATAGAAGGGAGAACCGATAGAGGTACTCAAGGTACCCTCCGCCACACACCGTCAGGTGGCTTGCGGAGTGTGGATGTAGATGTAGATGCATTTGCTTACATTTGGTATAATAGGGCACATTTTGCCGAACCTCTTCGCCTGAGGGCAGGACAGCAGTTTGTGGCGCTATCTTCATAGTATTCGATCAAGTTCGGTTCATGTTATGTTGTTGATATCCTTTTAGAAGCTTCTTTCAAATGTGACACAATTAAGTATATAGTTCTATTAGAAAAAAACGAAGTAGGTGTCGTAATTCGGCGACTATAAACGATAAAACTTACTAGTTAACGTCAGGAAATTCACTATATTGTCTTCTATAACGTGGCAAAAACCGAACCTCGATATTTTTATTCAATCCGGATGTATTTGCTGTGGGTTGTCGTAGCTGCCTCACACTTATATACTTCAGTGTTACGGATCAGTCGTAGCCGCCCACTCTGTATGCGCTTTATACGAAGTCGATAATGTTCTCCAAGCCTGCCAAATGTATCTTGCGCCGGATGATGATCGTTGTATGGTGTACACTCGCGTTTGTTCTCATTTACTCTTCCTATACAGATGTCGCGTTTCAAGCTGTATAGCCGTGCCAGGTAGCCGTGCTGTATGAGGCACCTTGTCACGGTTTCGCGCGGCTGCCCCCGTCGGAGGTTCGAGTCCTCCCTCGGGCACGGGTGTCCTTAGCGTAAGTTAGTTTAAGTTGGATAAAGTTGTGTGTAAGCGTAGGGACCGATGACCTCAGCAGTTTGGTCCCATAGGAACTTACCACAAATTTCCAAATTTTCAAACTGTATATCACTACGTTTTGGGCTTGGAATGCCAACTTTATATTGTAAAGCTTGGATATATTAGTAAATTTCTCCGTGATTTTACCATAATATTGCGCAGTGACAAGCCTTCTTTTATCCTTGTTTCGTTCAGTTATTACCCGTATTAACCGTACTGTACCGTAACCGTTAACCTTTGTTCCTTAATAATTGTGAACTCATTTAGTCTCCTTTTCAGCCACGTTTGCTACCCGTGATCTAAACGTCTGGTCGCAGTTACTTTATGCCCATGCTTATGATTCGTTAAGAATCACATATCTGTTGTAGTAGGATGGATAATATTAAAAAGTACTTGACACACTGATCTGTCAGTAAAATCCACAACATAAGGAGCTGTGAAGCAAGGGTACGCAGAACGCTTATGAAAGGCAGTGGCGCGCTGGGAGTGGAATGTGTCCCAGTTACGTTGCCTCTCGCCGCCATACCGCTTACATTTTCATGAAGGTTACACTCAGCTGGGAGTAGAACGTTTTCTACACTCCTGGAAATTGAAATAAGAACACCGTGAATTCATTGTCCCAGGAAGGGGAAACTTTATTGACACATTCCTGGGGTCAGATACATCACATGATCACACTGACAGAACCACAGGCACATAGACACAGGCAACAGAGCATGCACAATGTCGGCACTAGTACAGTGTATATCCACCTTTCGCAGCAATGCAGGCTGCTATTCTCCCATGGAGACGATCGTAGAGATGCTGGATGTAGTCCTGTGGAACGGCTTGCCATGCCATTTCCACCTGGCGCCTCAGTTGGACCAGCGTTCGTGCTGGACGTGCAGACCGCGTGAGACGACGCTTCATCCAGTCCCAAACATGCTCAATGGGGGACAGATCCGGAGATCTTGCTGGCCAGGGTAGTTGACTTACACCTTCTAGAGCACGTTGGGTGGCACGGGATACATGCGGACGTGCATTGTCCTGTTGGAACAGCAAGTTCCCTTGCCGGTCTAGGAATGGTAGAACGATGGGTTCGATGACGGTTTGGATGTACCGTGCACTATTCAGTGTCCCCTCGACGATCACCAGTGGTGTACGGCCAGTGTAGGAGATCGCTCCCCACACCATGATGCCGGGTGTTGGCCCTGTGTGCCTCGGTCGTATGCAGTCCTGATTGTGGCGCTCACCTGCACGGCGCCAAACACGCATACGACCATCATTGGCACGAAGGCAGAAGCGACTCTCATCGCTGAAGACGACACGTCTCCATTCGTCCCTCCATTCACGCCTGTCGCGACACCACTGGAGGCGAGCTGCACGATGTTGGGGCGTGAGCGGAAGACGGCCTAACGGTGTGCGGGACCGTAGCCCAGCTTCATGGAGACGGTTGCGAATGGTCCTCGCCGATACCCCAGGAGCAACAGTGTCCCTAATTTGCTGGGAAGTGGCGGTGCGGTCCCCTACGGCACTGCGTAGGATCCTACGGTCTTGGCGTGCATCCGTGCGTCGCTGCGGTCCGGTCCCAGGTCGACGGGCACGTGCACCTTCCGCCGACCACCGGCGACAACATCGATGTACTGTGGAGACCTCACGCCCCTCGTGTTGAGCAATTCGGCGGTACGTCCACCCGGCCTCCCGCATGCCCACTATACGCCCTCGCTCAAAGTCCGTCAACTGCACATACGTTTCACGTCCACGCTGTCGCGGCATGCTACCAGTGTTAAAGACTGCGATGGAGCTCCGTATGCCACGGAAAACTGGCTGACACTGACGGCGGCGGTGCACCAATGCTGCGCAGCTAGCGCCATTCGACGGCCAACACCGCGGTTCCTGGTGTGTCCGCTGTGCCGTGCGTGTGATCATTGCTTGTACAGCCCTCTCGCAGTGTCCGGAGCAAGTATGGTGGGTCTGACACACCGGTGTCAATGTGTTCTTTTTTCCATTTCCAGGAGTGTACATACCCTGTGAAGTGAGTCAGAAGGTAGCTGGCTATTAAAACTGCAGCGCTAGCAAGGACAGCAAATAACGAAATTTTATTTAATATGCAATGCAGTATAGTTAGAACACACGGATAAATCTGTGGATTATTTGGCGACATACAAAGTGCGCAACATAGCTCAGACAGCAGCAGTGGCTGGGTACCGAGTCAGACTGAGCCCGGATGACAGACTGGAGTAAGTCATTCCAGGCTGCACGGACTCTATGCAGAAGCTGATCAATCGTAGCGCCTGGCGAGTGGTAGTGTGCAACTGGTGACCGGATGTTTTCAGTGGATGGCAGATCTGGAGAACGTGCCGGCCAGTGCAAAAGTCCAACTCCCTCTGTATCGAAGTAGGCAGGACAGCACAGGAAATGTTTGCTATTGTGCTACCTTGTTGAGAGATGTCGCCAAGGAGAGCTCGAAGATAAGGTAACGCACCGTCCTCCATACATCAGAAATGCAACGGCTGCTGTCCAAATTGCCGGCCATGTGAAGCAGGGATGGTAGTATTTTGTATCCCTTTCCATCACGCCAGATCGATGACGAATGCAATTTGGCAACTTTCGTTTACGTCTGAGCCTGTACAGATGGCTACGTTGATCGTGACGCTGCACGCAGAACTGGAAAAAGACGATACGTCCAGAAGTTTAACTGGACGCACTGTGATAAACTGGTGACGTATTTACTTTTATATATACTAAGAAGATACCATCGGTGACCATGCAGCTCTTTAGAATGAAATTACAATGAAATGAACATCCTTAGCTGCTTACAGGTGTTGACATACGTCAACGGGGACGGATGAAAATGTGTGCCCCGACCGGGACACGAACCCGGTATCTCCTGATTACATGGCAGACGCTCTATCCATCTGAGCACCGAGGACACAGAGGATAGCGCGACTGCAGGGATTTATCTCTGGCACGCATCCCGCGAAACCCACATTCTCAACTTATTGTCCCGCACTACATTCGTAGTGGCCCCGCCCATTATACTCATTACTCGCGGGGCGTTGCCGCCTCCCGTAAGAGTTCGGGCACTGTTTGTGCATTCGCACAGGAGGAGAAGATGATCAAGTGGCCGGTGTCCCTTAACTATACATATACTAAGATGGTACCTGTTCTTTCGGATGTGTCCGACCATGCAGCTCGACCGGTCGGGGCACACATTTTCATCTGTCCCCGTTGACGTATGTCAACGCCTGTAAGCAGCTAAGGGTGTTCATTTCATTGTAATTTCATTCTAACGATCTGCATGGTCACCGATGGTATCTGTTCTTTCGGACATGTCCGAAAGAACAGATACCATATTAGTATATATATAGTTAAGGCTCACCGGTCACTTGACCATCTTCTTCTTCTGTGCGAATGTACAAACAGTGCCCGAACTCTTACGGGAATCGGCAACGCGCTGCGAGTAATGAATACAGGGTGATTCAAAAAGAATACCACAACTTTAAAAATGTGTATTTAATGAAAGAAACATAATATAACCTTCTGTTATACATCATTACAAAGAGTATTTAAAAAGTTTTTTTTTCACTCAAAAACAAGTTCAGAGATGTTCAATATGGCCCCCTCCAGACACACGAGCAATATCAACCCGATACTCCAACTCGTTCCACACTCTCTGTAGCATATCAGGCGTAACAGTTTGGATAGCTGCTGTTATTTCTCGTTTCAAATCATCAATGGTGGCTGGGAGAGGTGGCCGAAACACCATATCCTTAACATACCCCCATAAGAAAAAATCGCAGGGGGTAAGATCAGGGCTTCTTGGAGGCCAGTGATGAAGTGCTCTGTCACGGGCTGCCTGGCGGCCTCGGGTAGTTGACGTTCAGGTAGTTACGGACAGATAAGTGCCAATGTGGTGGCGCTCCATCCTGCTGAAATATGAATTGTTGTGCTTCTTGTTCGAGCTGAGGGAACAGCCAATTCTCTAACATCTCCAGATACTGTAGTCCAGTTACAGTAGCACCTTCGAAGAAAAAGGGTCCAAAAACTTTATTGGCTGAAATGGCGAACAAATGTACAACTAAATGAAACTTTATAGCTCCCTTAATTCGCCGACAGATAGTGCTTAGCTCTGCCTTTTGTCGTTGCAGAGTTTTAAATTCCTAAAGTTGTGGTATTCTTTTTGAATCACCCTGTATAATGGGCGGGGGCACTACGAATGTAGTGCGGGACAATACGTTGAGAATGTGGGTTTCGCGGGAGGCGTGCCAGAGATAAATCCCTGCAGTCGCGATATCCTCTCTGTCCTCGGTGGCTCAGATGAATAGAGCGTCTGCCATGTAAGCAGGAGATCCCGGGTTCGAGTCCCGGTCGGGGCACACAATTTCATCTGTCCCCGTTGACGTATGTCAACGCTGTAAGCAGCTAAGGGTGTTCATTTCATTGTAATTTATTTACTTTTACACTGTTAAGCTTAGGGCTGTTGGGATGCAACGAGGGCACTCCACGATAGGAAAATAGAGAGCAGGCAAATGTGTTAGCTATTTTTTTAAATGCATGGTGTCTGTCGCTTCGGAAGTAACAGACACCACGCGGATCCAGCAGCTGTGAAACACTGTATGTAAATTGGTGGGGGACCACTGTTATCAGCTGCAGTGGGACATTAAGTGGAATCAGCGGCTACGAGGGAAAATGTATACTGGACGGGGATTCGCTTCCCCAACACTTCTAAAACCCATGGCCCTGTACTCAGACACAGTTCTCAGCCATACCGTTGCGGCGCCAACTCTTTCTCGCTCGTCGCCAGAGCTCAATGTCTGTTTTTCTGTCTTGGAATACTGCTCTCAAAGTTCGTACTTTACAATACTCCTACTGATTGCTATTTCCATTAAAGAGCCAAAAAACTGATACATATGCCTAATATCGTGATGTAACTGCCAACGCGGAGAGAACAAATTAGGCTTAGCAGGAAAACTGTTCATTACATGGGCACGTTCCAATAGCCCAATGGTTGAGGTACACAGGTTTTCTCGAGATCTACATCTGCATGGATATTCTGCAAATCACATTTAAGTGCCTGGCAGAGGGTTCATCGAACCACCTTCACAATTCTCTATTATTCCAATCTCGTATAGCGCGCGGAAAGAATGAACACCTATATCTTTCTGTACGAGCTCTCCTTTCCCTTATTTTATGGTGGTGATCGTTCCTCCCTACGTAGGTCGGTGTCAACAAAATATTTTCGCATTCGGAGGAGAAAGTTGGTGATTGGAATTTCGTGAGAAGATTCCGTCGCAACGAAAAACGCCTTTCTTTTAACGATTTCCAGCCCAAATCCTGTATCATTTCTGTGACACTCTCTCCTATATTTCGCGATAATACAAAACGCGCTGCCTTTCTTTGAACTTTTTCGATGTACTCCGTCAGTCCTATCTGGTAAGGATCCCACACCGCGAATCACTTTAGTCTTGCAAACCACAGCAGCTACGGCAAGAAACAGTTGTGGATTTCTCGACTTGAGAGTAATACTACCTGGTCTCTCCCATCGGAACCCTCCCCCCCCCCCCCCAACTCGATACGAGCAGAACTGGATCATGGAGATCACTCAGTCGTCTTGGTTCTGGAGTTGGAAGATCCAGCAATAACCTCCAGAAATGGCACTTCCTGTGGCACCCACCAAACATGACTGGAGAACTACAGAGCGTGGAGCGCCTACTACATTGACAACGGCGTTGAGCATCTTGCACAGAAGGTCTGCTTGCGACTCCGAACGCAATTGAAGTTGCAAGATGTTGGTCAATAGGAGCGTAGTTTGATAATTCTTTCTTTCATTTATTTGTAATCGTAATTACTGTGTATTGTATTTGTTTGTGACTCGAATAAAATAAACGCTTCCACGAGGAATGCCAGATATAAATTCGGTTTTATTAGGAGACTTTCCGTCAGCTGCTACAACCTGTGACCCTCCTGACTGGAAATCACAAATCCAGTAGCACAGCTGACACTACTCGGCACGCTGCAGTTTGATTGGAAACTGTATCTGGGGAACGGTATCAGTTGTCTTCTGGAAATCTAGAAACATGGAATCATCTTCAGATTCGCTGCCGTTAGCACCCATCACTTCATATGAAAAAAGAACCTGTTGAATTTCACAACAGCGATGTTATCTCAATTCGTGTTGGCTATGTGTCAATAAAACGTTATCTCCGAGCTGTCTCATAATGCTGGAACGCAATATACGAGAGGCGTTTGAAAGGTCCATGCAAAAATAAAAACTACTTATGTGTTTGGGGTAAACCTTTTTTATTTTTCGACATAGTCTCCTTTTAGACTTCGTCCAACGCTGTTCTAATTTGTTGATCCCTTCCTAATAATAGGAATTGTCCAAGTCTACAAAATAGCTATTAGTTGCTTGAATCATCTCTTCATGTGAATAAAATCTTTGTCCCGCCAGCCATTTCTTCAAATTAGGGGAACAAATAGCAGTCCGAGGGAGCCAAGTCTGGAGAATAGGGGGGATGCGAAACGAGTTCGAATCATATTTCCATTAATTTTGCGACGACAACTGCAGAGGTGTGTGCTGGTGCATTGTTGTGATGGAAAAGGACTTTTTTTGCGGTCCAATCGCTGGCGTTTTTCTTGCAGCTCGGTTTTCAAACGGTCCAATAACGATGAATAATATGCACCTGTAATAGTTTTGCCCTTTTCTAGATAGTCGATGAGGATTATCCCTTGCGAATCCCAAAAGACAATCGCCATAACCTTTTCGGCCGAAGGAATGGTCCTCGCCTTTTTTGGTACAAATTCTCCCTCGGTAACCCATTGTTTAGATTGTTCTTTGGTCTCACGAGTATAGTAATGTATCCATGTTTCATCCACATTGACGAAACGACGCTTAAGTCCGGTGGATTCTTCCTGAACAGCTGCAAACCATCATTGCAACACTTCACACGATTCCGTTTTTGGTCGAGCGTGAGCAATCGCGGAACCCACCTTGCGGATAGCTTCCTCATGTCCAATGTTTATGCAAAATATTATGTGCCCGTTCATTCGAGATGCCCACAGCACTAGCAATCTCACGCAACGTAACTTTTCTGTCGTCCATCACCATATCATGGATTTTCTTTATGATTTCTGGAATCGTAACCTCCACAGGGCGTCCACAACGTTCAGCATCACTTGTGCCCATATGGCCACTCCAAAAATTTTGGAACCACTTATAAACTCTTCTAATCGAAGGTGCAGAGACAGTGTAATGTTTAACAAGATTCTCTTCAGTCTCCTGATTCATAAAGTAAGCCTTGCCTTTCGCCACACGAAATTATTTTTCGTCCATTTTTTGACAATCACTCGACTTTCTTGATTCACACGAATGCCAAACACAAAGGAATAGACCAATATGGCTGAAACTTTGTGTGCGTTCTTTCCACAGATGCTACTAACTGAACATGACCTCGATACGCGCCAGTGGTGCCATCTCTCGGACTTTTCACGGACTTTTTAAACGCCCCTCGTATTTTCCAAAAGCCTCAATTTTTACCAGTCGAAACCTGAATTGTCGATCGCCGACACTGATAAATCAAATTATCCTCCACGATATTGCGCTCACGTGACACGGAAAGGAAAGTGTATACGGTGTTGGAGGTCTACGCCTCGTCTCAGAAGATGGATATCCGAGGCTTGACCACCGTGTATAGCAGGACTGGCGGCGATCTGTGGTAGATCCGTCGACAGAGTAAAATGCCGGTGCAGACACAAGTGTTTCGGAGGACTGCATTGTTGAACGTGGTGTCCTAAAACCAATAACCTCTTCGTGTACCTAAGTTGACCCCACAACTTCAGTAACTACTACTGCAATAAACAGGTACCATTGAAAATGGACCGTTGTCGTACTGTCTTCGATTACTACCACACATCCCACGAAAGCCTAAGTGACTGTCTCCCATGGCATAATACTGCCCAGTGCAGATCGCGTGCTGCCCTTCATTCTCGTCATATTCCCCGACCGTCGACCTGGTCTAACAATAAACGTGATTCATCCGACAACGCGACACGTCTCCATCGGAAATGGAAATGAGCGTTTGGCGTCATTGGCCGGGAGGCCCCGTACGGGGCAGGTCCGGCCGCCTTGGTGCAGGTCTTATTCGACGACACATTGGGCGACCTGCGCGCCGGATGGGGATGAAATGATGATGAAGACAACACAACACTCAGTCCCTGAGCGGAGAAAATCTCCGACCGAGCCGGGAATCGAACCCGGGCACCTGAGGACGGCGGTCCGACACGCCGACCATTCAGCTATCGGGGCGTACACGTCTCCATTGGTCCATAGTCTGCGGATACGCCGAAATCCACACGAACGGATGCTCGAACCCCGTCACGGACGACGGCGAGCGCAATTTCGGGCACTGTAACTGTCGGTGTCACAACTGCAGTGGTTTGAAGAGCGTGACAGTGAGCTCACCTTGACGTCTTGGCCACCAGCTACGCCTAATCGCAAACCACTAGAGCACATCTGGAACACTATAGGGCCCAGAAGCCAGCGCCATGTAATTTATAGGAATTGCGTGAGCTGTGCGTAGGCATCTGGCGCCATGCACCTCCAGAAAACTGCCAAGGACTTGTCTAATCCATTCGAAACTGGTAAGCGAAAAATTGTAAATTTCTGGCTCATCAGTGTCTGCCTCTTCCACTTTTGTTACGTTTTCTTACGCTGTCGTGTGTCGCCTTAGCGAAAACGGCAAACAAGGCCATCCGTCGTGGAGAGCGGTAGCAGTAGCAACTGCGCAGTTCGGCTGGCGCAGCACGCTCGCAGAGCCGTTAGCATTCGTGTCGCTGACCACTCACTTTGCCGCTCACAGAACCTCAACCTGCTTGCTACGCCCAGCGTCGCCTGAAACCGTTCCCAAAATTACTTTGTGCTTCACGGTTCTACACAAGCTCGTGGGAGCTACTACAGTCACACAAATCTGAGGGCTGTAAATTCAACTGAATACTTACAAGGGAACCTCCCCATCGCACTCCCCTCAGATTTAGTTATAAATTGGCACAGTGGATAGGCCTTGAAAAACTGAACACAGATCAATCGAGAAAACAGGAAGAAGTTGTGTGGAACTATGAAAAAATAAGTAAAATATACAAACTGAGTAGCCCATGCGAAGGATAGGCAATACCGAGGAGAGAGTAAGTCCAGAAGCGCTGTGGTCCCGTGGTTAGCGTGAGCAGCGGTGGCACGAGAGGTCCTTGGTTCAAGTTTGCCCTCGGGTGAAAAGTTTAATTTTTTATTTTCAGACAATTATTATCTGTCCGTCGGTTCGTCCGATGCGAGGTAACTGACGGTCTACACAAGGAAAAATTTGAAAACGTTAAAAACATACGTTTTGACAGAGCACAGGGAAAACTGCGCGACTGTGAAACTGTTGCATTCTTTTGTTGCAGTTTGTGGCAAACTCTTATGTTTTCATCACTTTTTTGGGAGTGATTATCACATCCACAAGAAAACCTAAATCGGGCAAGATAGAAGAATCTTTTTACCCATTCACCAAGTGTACATGTTAGGTGGGTCGACAACATATTCCCGTCATGTGACGCACATGCCGTCACCAGTGTCGTATAGAATATATCAGACGTGTTTTCCTGTGGAGGAATCGGTTGACCTATGACCTTGCGCTCAAATGTTTTCGGTTCCCATTAGAGAGGCACGTCCTTTCGTCTACTAATCGCACGCTTTTGCGGTGCGGTCGCAAAACACAGACACTAAACTTATTACAGTGAACAGAGACGTCAGTGAACGAACGGACACATCATAACTTTGCGAAAATAAACTATTCACCCGAGGGAAGACTTGAACCAAGGACCTCTCATTCCGCAGCTGCTCACGCTAACCACGGGATCACGGCGCTCCTGTGCTCACGCTGTCCTTGTGTTGCCTATGTTGCGCATGGACTACTCAGTTTGTATATTTTGCTTATTTTTTTCATAGTTCCACACAACTTCTTCCTGTTTTCTCTATTGATCTGTGTTCAGTTTCTCAAGGCCTATCCACTGTGCCAACTTATAACTAAATCTGAGGGGGGTGCAATGGGGAGGTTCCCTTGTTAGGGATTACAATTAGGAAGAACCTAAATTGGAACGATAACATAGATAATATTATGGGTACAGCAAACCAAAGACTGCGATTCATTGGCAGAACACTTAGAAGGTGCTACAGGTCTGCCAAAGAGACTGCTTACACTACGCTTGTCCTCCCTATTATGGAGTACTGCTGTGCGGTGTGGGGTCCGCATCAGGTGGGACTGACGGATGACATCGAAAAAGTACAAAGAAGGGCAGCTCGTTTTGTATCATCGCGAAACAGGGGAGATAGTGTCACAGACATGATACGTGAAATGGAACGGCAGTCATTAAAACAAAGGCGTTTTTCGTTGCGACGAGATCTTCTCGTGAAATTTCAATCACCAGTTTTCTCCTCCGATTACGAAAACATTCTGTTGGCTCCCACCTACATAGGGAGAAATGATCATCACGATAAAATAAGAGAAATCAGGGCTCGCACAGAAAAATGTAAGTGCTCGTTTTTCCCGCTTGCCGTTCGAGAGTGGAACGGTAGAGAGACAACATGAAGGTGGTTCATTGAACCCTCTGCCAGGCACTTCGTTGTGAATAGCAGAGTAATCACGTAGATGTAGATGTAGATACCGTACGTAATACCCCTGTCATCTTACATTGCAGTATTGGTAAAAAACAGCCTTGGTTGCAATTTTAGTTTTTTACTTTTCAACGACGCGTTTCGCCTTATTTAGGCATCTTCAGGATATCTTTTCTAGATGGACGCGAGAGGGATGGGGGTTCAGGTAGTAAGCATAATGCACCACAGCATCGTGTACTAGCACACGACGCTGTGGTGCATTATGCTTACTACCTGAGCCCCCATCTTACTCTGTTACTCGCTCCTGTGAACGGGAACGCATTATGCAGATCTTATCTAGAAAAGATAACCTGAAGATGCCTAAATAAGGTGAAACGCGTCGTTGAAAAATAAAAAATTGCAACCAAGACTGTTTTTAACCAATACTGTTAAGCACTGGTTTGCTGTATGCCACATATGGATATGGTTTGGAAGTCTTACATTGCATTCAACTCGCACAAAATTTCAAAGTATTCAATGTATAAAGATGGAACTGGCATCAATATTTCTGAAAGGAATGCGTTATGGTTTCATTTTAGTTTTATTTACGGCGGTAAACTTTTCATGCGATTTACGGAAAGTTAATCAAAATATATTTCCCGACGACGTTACCGAATTTTCGGCAAGCGAGAAACTTTTTTGTTGTTGAAGATAGCTGTACGCATTATGCGAACGAAATCTTGACAGTAAATCTTATTTTCATCTGCTCCAAAACGGAATTTGGTCACGCGATCTCTAAAACGAGGTAAACTGAGTTAAATGTGACTCGCGTCGAGACGTACGTGGTCGTCAGTGTGGATTAATTTCGAGCTAGCTAGGTTTATAATTAACATGTTAACGTCACTCAAGAAATAACACAATCGAGAAATAAAATTACCACAAGAAATGAAAATAATAATAATTACATCGAACAGCAAACTGAAGTATGATGCAAGTCATGGTTGTTCCATAAAAAATAAAAAATGTGTGGCTAGGGCCTACCGTCGGGTAGACCGTTCGCCAGCTGCAAGTCTTTCGGTTTGACGTCGCTTCGGCGACTTGCGCGTCGATGGGGATGAAATGATGATGATTAGGACAACACAACACCCAGTCCCTCAGCGGAGAAACTCTCCGACCCAGCCGGTAATCGAACCCGGGCCCTTAGGATTGACACTCCGTCGCGCTGACCACTTTTTTTTCTTAATCTCATTTTGTTCGTTTTTGCTCGCTGTATCTGCTCGGGGCGGACGTCGCAAGGCAACCGTTTCAGTTCGTCGTTGATCCATTAACTCAGTTTTTTTATTACAGAGGGCAGCTAACCCTCTGACCGAACACTCTGAGTTACCGTGCCGGCACCACTCAGCTACCGGGGGCGGACATGGTTGTTCTATGTAAGTGGAAAGTATTGGAATGGTGAGGATAAAGGTATGGAAACCGTGGATGGTTTCTGCTGCTGCAAGTTTCGCGGGATGAACCGAATGCGAGCCCAAACTCCCGGGTAGGCTTCACCCAGTATAGGGCTGTTGCATATCGTATGTATTGCATGAGAATGGAGGTATCGTTTTGTTTGTGCAGTAAACACCTCGTTAATAGCATGTTATTTTAGTACCTGCCCAATTCGGACCAAGTCTTTAGTTTTGTATTGCTCCAACTCGTTACCCTCAGCGTAGCTGGAGTAACGGAACCGTTAGTTATTCGCCTGCCAACTTTCCCGCAGGTTCGTTCCGACTCAGTAGTTTTCATATTCCACCAGTTTGGTTTGTTGTTCAAATGTGTGTGAAATACTATGGGACTTAACTGCTAAGGTCATCAGTCCCTAAGCTTACACACTACTTAACCTAAATTATCCTAAGGACAAACACACACATACATGCCCGAGGGAGGACTCGAACCTCCGCCGGGACCAGCCGCACAGTCCATGACTGCAGCTCCCTAGACCGCTCGGCTAATCCCTCGCGGCCCAGTTTGGTTTCTCAACGGACCGAGTCGTCTGTGACATGGAGTGCTGAATACATTTTATCGCTGCGAGGGATTAGCCGAGCGGTAGCCGGGACGGTAGCTCAGCGTGTTCGGTCAGAGAGTTTAACTACCCACTGTAATAATAAACTGAGTGAACGGATCAATGAACAACCTGAACGGGTGTCATGAGACGTCCGCCCCGATCATATACAGGGTTATTACAAATGATTGAAGCGATTTCACAGCTCTACAATAACTTTATTATTTGAGATATTTTCACAATGCTTTGCACACACATAGAAAAACTCAAAACGTTTTTTTAGGCATTCACAAATGTTCGATATGTGCCCCTTTAGTGATTCGGCAGACATCAAGCCGATAATCAAGTTCCTCCCACACTCGGCGCAGCATGTCCCATCAATGAGTTCGAAAGCATCGTTGATGTGAGCTCGCAGTTCTGGCACGTTTCTTGGTAGAGGAGGTTTAAACACTGGATCTTTCACATAACCCCACAGAAAGAAATCGCATGGGGTTAAGTCGGGAGAGCGTGGAGGCCATGACATGAATTGCTGATCATGATCTCCACCACGACCGATCCATCGGTTTTCCAATCTCCTGTTTAAGAAATGCCGAACATCGTGGTGGAAGTGCGGTGGAGCACCATCCTGTTGAAAGATGAAGTCGGCGCTGTCGGTCTCCAGTTGTGGCATGAGCCAATTTTCCGGCATGTCCAGATACACGTGTCCTGTAACGTTTTTTTGCGCAGAATAAAAAGGGGCCGTAAACTTTAAACCGTGAGATTGCACAAAACTCGTTAACTTTTAGTGAATTGCGAATTTGCTGCACGAATGCGTGAGGATTCTCTACCGCCCAGATTCGCACATTGTGTCTGTTCACTTCACCATTAAGAAAAAATGTTGCATCATCACTGAGAACAAGTTTCGCACTAAGCGCATCCTCTTCCATGAGCTGTTGCAACCGCGCCGAAAATTCAAAGCGTTTGACTTTGTCATCGGGTGTCAGGGCTTGTAGCAATTGTAAACGGTAAGGCTTCTGCTTTAGCCTTTTCCGTAAGATTTTCCAAACCGTCGGCTGTGGTACGTTTAGCTCCTTGCTTGCTTTATTCGTCGACTTCCGCGGGCTACGCGTGAAACTTGCCCGCACGGGTTCAACCGTTTCTTCGCTCACTGCAGGCCGACCCGTTGATTTCCCCTTACAGAGGCATCCAGAAGCTTTAAACTGCGCATACCATCGCCAGATGGAGTTAGCAGTTGGTGGATCTTTGTTGAACTTCGTCCTGAAGTGTCGTTGCACTGTTATGATTGACTGATGTGAGTGCATTTCAAGCACGACATACGCTTTCTCGGCTCCTGTCGCCATTTTGTTTCACTGCGCTCTCGAGCGCTCTGGCGGCAGAAACCTGAAGTGTGGCTTCAGCCGAACAAAACTTCATGAGTTTTTCTACGTATCTGTAGTGTGTCGTGACCATATGTCAATGAATGGAGCTTCAGTGAATTTATGAAATCGCTTCAATCATTTGTAATAGCCCTGTACAACGAACAAAATAGAACAAAATGATTTCAACAAAGAATTAAAAAAAAAAGCGGTCTAAAGCGCTGCAGTCATGGGCTGTGCGGCTGGTCCCGGCGGAGGTTCGAGTCCTCCCTCGGGCATGGGTGTGTGTGTTTGTCCTTAGGATAATTTAGGTTAAGTAGTGTGTAAGCTTAGGGACTGATGACATTAGCAGTCACATAAGATTTCACACACATGTGAACATTTTTTTTACGTTTTATCATTCGCCATATTTTTATTTCCTCGAATGCAGTTCGTCTCCGACTCGGGTACAGTCATCAGTATTCGCAGGTTTATAATTAACGTGTTAATATTACACAACAAACAACAGTGGCAGCACCTCCTGCAAACGTAAGTCGGTACTGTTTGTAGTGTTTTAACGTCACTGGTGTGAAGAAACGGTAAAGGGCCTTTTTGGCCATTTATACGCAATATGCTGATTCAGTTTCATTCAGAGTCAACTGCCAGTCCTTGTGCTCCCGGGCACCCTCCTTGCATTTCGCTAAAGTTTTCTAGCGTCGCAACTTCGTTATAAAAATCACCTGCGAACAGTTTCGTAGAGTTTGCAACGTTACCTACCAGTTGATTCGTATGTATTGTGGGGGGAATATCTATAATATTCCGTTGGGGTATTATTTTACAAACAGCAACGTAGAACGACGTAGTTTCCTTTGTTGTTTCCCTCTACAAAATAAGTGGGACAAACGTGGATGCGTATTACTGAAGTAATGGCTCAAATGGCTCTGAGCATTATGGGACTTAACTTCTGAGGTCATCAGTCCCATAGAACGTAGAACTACTTAAATCAACTAATCTAAGGGCACTACACACTTCCATGCCCGAGGGATGATTCGAACCTGCGACCGTAGCGGTCTCGCGGTTCCAGACTGTAGCGCTTAGAACCGTTCGGCCACCCCGGCCTGCTACTGAAGTAATGCATTCACAACTCTGCAAGAGGCATTTTTTCAGCAGTAAATGTCAAACACTCGACGAGGATTATTATTATTATTCGTGAACAACTAACATCAAAGCATATTTTCACACACAGCTTTCAAAAGGTAAATAGGATCAATGCCACATTCATTTATCAATACTACGCCTTTTGTGGAATAATTTATTTTTTTCGCAAATCAAATAACTGCATCTACTGAACCTGTAACTATCAAAAGCATCATCGCACTTTCCAGGATAGTGATTAAATTCTTAGACATGACTAATTATTTGTAAGAGATGTAATTAATCATCAGTGTCTAGTGGTAGACGTAACTGTGTGCTTCCCCTCACAGAAAACCAGTTCTAGCCCGAGAGGACTGTCTAGCTTATTTGCTGACTAGCCCCAGCCGACGCTGAAGGGCAGTGTTAACCTCGCTCCCAAACTCCACTAGTCTTCATTGACAGCACCTAATTTTGGTATTAAACAATTTTTTTGCGTACAAATTACATCAGTTCTTCGTATGAAATCTACACATTTACCTAGCACCTACTTATCCAAGTAATGCAAATAAACACTGAACCTACTAAACTTAATGCTGTTTTGTTTTGTCAGCACAACACATTTTGGGAACACTGAATCTGTTTGGCGAAACAGAATATTTATAAACATAGCTCAGCAACTAACCATAATTTGGTTCTAAATGGCTCTGAGCACTATGGGACTTAACATCTGAGGTCATCAGTTCCCTAGGACTTAGAATTGCTTAAACCTAACTAACCTAAGGACATCACACACATCCATGCCCGAGGCAGGATTCAACCTGCGACCGTAGCGGTCAGTTTCAGACTGAAGCGCCTAGAACCGCTCGACCACACCGACCGGCTCACAATTTGGTGTTGGTACACTTTAGTTTAAGAGCACCATTACCGGTGTCGAATTTGCTATTTCATCATGAAGCAGCTTACATGGTTCTATGTTCAAAGCGCATTGTGCATTTGACTACACGTGTGTTGCACTAAGAAGGAGAGTTGTACTCATGATTAAAAATTTTTGTTTCGGTATAGACATTAAGTTTCCAAAACGCACCACGTGTTTAAACGCACATAGACTGTAAAAAAAGTTGTACGCGTTAGAACTATTTTTTTCCATATGGCATGTATTACTTGACAAAGCAAACTGTAGAACCGGAAACTTAATTGGTCACGTAACTAGATACAGCAACATTTCAGTTGTCTTGTTACTCTGCTAGCTTGGAAAGCCTTCTCAGGCAGCCACGACGCCTTGCTGTTAATGGAGTGGTGTTGTACCAATTCTAGATATACCGGGTGATCAAAAAGTCAGTATAAATTTGAAAACTTAATAAACCATGGAATAATGTAGATAGAGAGATAAAAATTGACACACATGCTTGGAATGACATGGGGTTTTATTAGAACCACCCCATATTGTTAGACGCGTGAAAGATCTCTTGCGTGCGTCGTTTGGTGATGATCGTGTGCTCAGCCGCCACTTTCGTCATGCTTCGCCTACCAGGTCCCCAGACCTCAGTCCGTGCGATTATTGGCTTTGGAGTTACCTGAAGTCGCAAGTGTATCGTTATCGACCGACATCTCTAGGGATGCTGAAAGACAACATACGATGCCAATGCCTCACCATAACTCCGGACATGCTTTACAGTGTTGGTCACAACATTATTCCTCGACTACAGCTATTGTTGAGGAATGACGGTGGACATATTGAGCATTTCCCGTGAAGAACATCACTTTGCTTTGTCTTCCTTTGTTATGCTAATTATTGCAATTCTGATCAGATGAAGGCAGTCTGTCGGACATTTTTTAAACTTTTGTATTTTTTGGTTCTAATAAAACCCCATGTCATTCCAAGCATGTGTGTCAGTTTCTACCTCTTTATCTACATTATTCCGTGATTTATTCAGTTTTCAAATTTATACTGACTTTTTGATCACCCGGTACTTCTGGAGGAGGACGAGCAGATACTGCAGCACACACAAAATATTAGATCACATTATTAAAACTTGAACAACCTGAAACACTTGAAATCGACCCATGTCCACAGAAATGTATATTTGTATTTGTTACTGTCGCCGAACGCTATAACTTATCACTCGATACGGTACAGAATGATAGTCATATCTCAATATACAATTGACCATAGAGTTTGACAGTCAGTTCCGGCTTCTACTACAACTCCCACTGTTGGACTTGAAGTAAGATGATGCTGTCGTAAGAGATGATAAATGAATGGGCTGAGCGGCGCAGCGCGCTGACGTAAGCAAGCATCCAGCTGCGGTGGCCTATGGAACCTGTTGTTGGCACGTCTTCGCTGAGTCATTCGTTGCTGTATCAGGCAGACACTGACTGTTCTTACTTCTGGTTCCGTCATGAGGTACCAACTTTCACATGTGACCTCGTCCTTTGGACGGCACCACAGTTAATGTCATTAAAATTATTGAAGATAAGAAGAAGAGAGGAAAAAGTGACAAAACGTGTAATCAAGATGGTACAGTTGAATAGGTCGATGCTTGGCGAATTACGGTGGGAGGGGCACCGTGCCCGAGCAGATTGTCTCTCGAGTATCCATCCTAAAGGAGAAGAAAGGAAGTGCACACAATAAAAATCCCATTGACGATATTATAAACAACACAAAGACCTACCAACTTCGTGAGTAGTTCATAGATTTACTGCACAGACATTTACGTCAAGGCCTTTAAGGTAACTCCATGAACAATATTGTGTGTTTGGGGCTTAGCTTTAAAAGGTTCCATAGTAAGTGACTGATCATGTATGAATGAGACGACTTGTGCGTCGTCTCGTCACTGTAGGCTTGTACAGTAGGAAGCTAGGAGAGGATGTTGTTTGGAGGCGGGTATCCTCTTTCTATAACACAACTGCATGCATGTATTAACAGGGTTCTTTATTCACAAGAGACACGAAGTTAAATACACTACTGGCCATTAAAATTACTACACCAAGAAGGAATGCAGATGATAAACGGATATTAATTGGACAAATATATTATATTAGAACTGACATGTGATTACATTTTCACGCAATTTGGGTGCATAGATCCTCAGAAATCAGTACCCAGAACAACCACCTCTGGCCGTAATAACGGCCTCGATACGCCTGGGCATTGCGTCAAACAGAACTTCGATGGCATGTACAGGTACAGCTGCCCATGCAGCTTCAACACGATACCACATTTCATCAAGAGTAGTGACTGGCGTATTGTGACGAGCCAGTTGCTCAGCCACCATTGACCAGACGTTTTCAATTGGTGAGAGATCTGGAGAATGTGCTGGACTGGGCAGCAGTCGAACATTTTCTGTATCGAGAAAGGCCCGTACAGGACCTGCAACATGCGGTCGTGCATTATCCTGCTGAAATGTAGGGTTTCACAGGATCGAATGAAGGATAGAGCCACGGGTCGTAAAACATCTGAAATGTAACGTCCACTATTCAAAGTGCCGTCAATGCGAACAGGAGGTAACCGAGACGTGTAACCAATGGCACCCCATACCATCACGCCGGCTGATACGCCAGTATGGCGATGACGAATACACGCTTCCAATGTGTGTTCACCGCGATGTCGCCAAACACGGATGCGAACTTCATGATTCTGTAAACAGAACCTGGATTCATCCGAAAAAATGACGTTTTGCGATTCGTGCACCCAGGTTCGTCGTTGAGTACACCATCGCAGGCGCTCCTGTCTGTGATGCAAGCGTCAAGGATAAATCGCAGCCATGGTCTTCGAGCTGATACTCCATGCTGCTGCAAACGTCGTCGAACTGTTTGTGCAGATGGTTGTTGTCTCGGAAACGTCCCCATCTGTTGACTCAGGGATCGAGACGTGGCTGCACGATTCGTTACAGCCATGCGGATAAGATGCCTGTCATCTCGACTGCTAGTGATACGAGGCCGTTGGGATCCAGCACGGCGTTCAGTATTGCCCTCTTGAAGCCACCGATTCCATATTCTGCTAACAGACATTGGATCTCGACCAACGCGAGCAGCAATGACGCGCTACGATAAACCGCAATTGCGATAGGCTACAATGCGACCTTTATCAAAGTCGGAAACGTGATGGTACGCATTTCTCCTCCTTACATGAAGCATCACAACAACGTTTCACCAGGCAACGCCGGTCAACTGCTGTTTGTGTATGAGAAATCTGTTTGAAACTTTCCTCATGTCAGCACGTTTTAGGTGTCGCCACCGGCGCCAACCTTGTGTGAATGCTCTGAGAAGCTAATCATTTGCATATCACAGCATCATCTTCCTGTCTGTTAAATTTCGCGTCTGTAGCACGTCATCTTCGTGGTCTAGTTAATTTTAATGGGCAGGAGTTACATATAAGTTCGTCGTTGTCTTGTGGTACAAGCTCTTCCGTAATAGTGTCCCGCTATTTACACTACTCAGGTCGTCATGGGCTGCCTGAGACAGAGACTCTGATTGAGACTGCGACTGCAAGTGACTGGGCTGTGGCTGATGACCCAACTCGGTCTGCGACTGATTTACTGGGTGACTGACTGGGACCTTCGGTCGGCGGCGGCGATCTAAATACTGGCAGTCGAGAGGGCGTTGGCGGCTTTCTTGCGAATTTATCTTTGGCCTTTCCTGATAGGCTCGCTTGCTCTGATGGCTACTATCGATCTTCTCGCAGCCTCTTTGCCGATCGGAGTGCTGGCGACTGCTTACAGCAGCACGACGACATAGTTTCAGAGAAGGCATACTAGATGTTTACGAAAAATTGAAGCATGAGAATTAACAGAGCCAACGATATTTTCAGACACGTGATACTTTATTCAGAGTTGTCACTGTCACGGTGTGAGGCGGGCCGCTGTGGCCGAGCGGTTCTAGGAGCTTCAGTCCGGAACCCCGCGGCTGCTACGGTCGCAGGTTCGAATCCTGCCTCGGGCTTGGATGTATGTGATGTCTTTAGGTTAGTTAGGTTCAAGTAGTTCTAACAAGGGAACCTCCCCATCGTACCCCCCTCAGATTTGGATATAAGTTGGCACAGTGGATAGGCCTTGAAAAACTGAACACAGATCAGTCGAGAAAACAGGAAGAAGTTGTGTGTAACTATGAAAAAATAATCAAAATATACAAACTGAGTAGTCCATGTGCGAGATAGGCAACTTTTTGAATGATGCGAGCTCAGTAGCGCCGTGGTCCCGTGGTTAGCGTGAGCAGCTGCAGATCGAGAGGTCCTTGGTTCAAGTCTTTCATCAACTGAAAATTTTTATTTTCAGGCAATTATCAGAGTTCAGGCACTCAAACATAATCAACTTCGCTCTCCAAAATTCCAGAACATGTTCAGATTTCCTTGGACATATACAGGTCTACACACGGAAAAATTTGAAAACGTTAAAAACATATGTTTTGAGAGAGCACAGAGGAAACTGTGCGACTGTGAAACTGTTGCATTCATTTGTTGCAGTTTATGTGACACACTCTTATGTTTTCATCACTTTTTTGGGAGTGATTATCACATCCACAAGAAAACCTAAATCGGGCAAGGTAGAAGAATCTTTTTACCCACTCGCCAAGTGTACAAGTTAGTTGGGTCCACAACGTATTTCTGTCATGTGACGCACATGCCGTCACCAGCGTCGTATGGAATATATAAGACGTGTTTTACTGGATCAAATGTTTTCGGTTCCCACTGCAGAGGCACGTACATTCGTCTACTAATCGCACGGTTTTGCGGTGCGGTCGCAAAACACAGACACTAAACTTGTTACAGTGAACAGAGACGTCAAAAAATAAAGAAAGTAAAATTTTCACTAGAGTGAAGACTTGAACAACGGACTTCTCGCTCCGCAGCTGCTCACGCTGACCACGGGACCACGGCGACCGTGCACTTACATCCTCCTTTATATTGCCTATGCTGCCGATGGACTACTCAGTTTGTATATTTTGCTTATTTTTTCATACTTCCACACAGCTTCTTCCTGTTTTCTCGATTGATCTGTGTTCAGTTTTTCAAGGCCAAATTATAACTAAATCTGAGGGGGGTGCGATGGGGAGGTTCCCTTGTAAGTCTAGGGGACTGATGGCCTCAGATGTTAAGCCCCATAGTGGTTAGAGCCATTTGAACCATTTGACGGTGTGAGAGGAGAACTGTCAAACAAGAGTGTTTGATTTTTTTGTCCGGTACGCTTACACTGAATGACAGTGTACGGTAATACTTAGTGTGCGGTGATACCTCATGTCCGATTCACCCCTGCAGAAAATAAAACTGCTGCGGGAATTATGCACCAAACTCCAACTGTAATATTATGCAGTGCTTATCCAACGCTCTGATATGAATTTTCTAATGCTCGATGGTGCGTCTTTTGTGAGTTCACAATCGTAGATATTTTGAACCAGGTCTAATGAGAAGAAATGAAATGCTGAGGTTCCAAACGCCTCATCACCGCTTATTTTATATACGATGGGCAGAACTGAAAATGCACTAGTCGACCTTGAAGCGTTACGTCATGCACAAAAGAAAAGTTACGAAGATAAGGACGCAGGGTCTTAACGATAATGTGCTGACACGACTTTTACAGCTAACAGGACTTGCACAGCTGACAGGCAATTCAGTTTTGTCAGACTTTACCGCGGGATTTCGCTCGAAGCACATATCCTGTTCTTCCTTAGATAAGCGAGCCATTGTCACCATCGTACGACACTGGACTTGCATTCGGGAGGACGACGGTTCGAATCCGTGTCCCGAACCTACAGGTTTAGGTTTCCCTAAATACCGTGAGGCAAATGCTGGGATGATTCCTTCGAAAGGGCACCGCCGATTTGCTTTCCTCGGCCGAGCTTCTGCTCCATCTCTAGCGGCATCGCCGTCGATGGGACGTCAAACACCAATCTTCCTGAATGAGATTTTCACTCTGCAGCGGAGTGTGCGCTGATATGAAACTTCCTGGCACATTAAAACTGTGCGCCGGACCGAGACTCGAACTCGGGACCTTTGCCTTTCGCGGGCAAGTGCTCTACCAACTGAACTACCCAAGCACACGACTCACGCCCCGTCCTGGCAGAAGTGAAGCTGTGAGGACGGGGCGTGAGTCGTGCTTGGGTAGCTCGGTTGGTAGAGCACTTGCCCGCGAAAGGCAAAGGCCCCGAGTTCGAGTCCCGGTCCGGCACACAGTTTTAATCTGCCAGGAAGTTTCACCAATCTTCCTTCCTTTTAGGTTCTGATAGATGTCTAATTATCTTTTTGATGTTTGGATTACGCTGTTACAAACTGCCGCAAACGATTTTGAGGAGCAAGTTTAATTCAGCCACTCGATATACTGGACACAGGGTGAGTTTGCTAAATAGCGAAAAACTGCAGGAAATGACCCTCAGAGGATAAGGAGCAAAAAAGACCAGATGAAAAATGACCGGAAATGCGTTCCAAGGGAGGTTCTCACACTTGAAAGATCGTTGACAATGTAGCTTTGGCTCTGAGCACTATGGGACGCAACTGCTATGGTCAATAGCCCCCTAGAACTTTGAACTACTTAAACCTAACTAACCTAAGGACATCACACACATCCATGCCCGAGGCAGGATTCGAACCTGCGATCGTAGCAGTCGCACGGTTCCGGACTGCGCGCCTAGAACCGCGAGACCAACGCGGCCGGCAGTGTAGCTTTCAGTGACTGTAAACAGATATGCGATCATAGCAAACAAGAACCAATATCCTGTCTGTACTGGTGCTGTAGCTCCAGACTCGAGAGGGCAGTAACGTTGCGTACAACAACTACCACTTAGAACATGTGCAGGCCGTATTATTTACAGACGTACCTCTATAGTGACCCTGTAGTATACACGCCACGTGTAAAGCTAAAACACTAGTACAGACAGAACATAACCACTTGCCTGGTGTGTTCTCTCGTGTCCTTTCAATCACTGAAACTTACACTGTCAAGGAGCTTTTATCTCTACCTTTAATTTTTGCACATTTCCGGACATATGTCAGTATGGCCTTTTTGTCTCCGTATTCTCGCAGGGAAAGTTCCCTGCAGTATGTCCCAATTTAGAAAAATCACCCTGTTTGTTCCATAAAATTTCGGGTGTGCAGCCGCTTAAATTCAGTTTCTTCTTCTAATATTTCTGCTGAATACCGTCCAGCCACCTTCAGAGTGAGCCCAGGTGACTAACGCTCCAGCACTTTCTCCACCCTTTTAAACTCGAGGACCGAACCACAGCGTATGCGGCCAAAGATACACAAGGCGCCAGAGACGTTGATGCGCGGCAAAGAGATGTAACATATGCATAGAAATTAAATCTATGGCTGCGCAGTCGATCCACAAGGCGATACCGATGTGTCACGGAGAGCTGTACCGTTGCGACGTCTTCGTGATTTAATTACAGAAATTGCCGGATTCCATGATTTGCCCAAGCAGAAGCCGCTATCATTATTAATTAAATTCGTCGCCAACCGAATTTTAATTGCTTCTTTCACTACCGAGTCCCAGAAAGACGAAGTCGATGATAAAATTTCGACAATATCGTACACCATAGAGGGCCCAGTGTCAATACAATGCTCTGACACGGCAGATTTACTAGGTTGTAAGAGACAGGTGTACCTGCAGTGCCCTGTGCATTTCTCCTGGACTGTATGTGTCGTGTGTCCGATGTGAGTGTGGCCGTTCATACATCGGACATATCGATATCACCGTGTGGATCGACTGCGCAGCCATAGATTTAATTTACATGCATATGTTACATTTCTTTGCCGCCTGTCAACGTCTCTGGCGCCTTGTGTAACTTTGGCCGCATACATAGTGCTTCGATCATCGAGTTTAATAGGACCGGAGCAAGTGCTGGTGCGTTAATCACCTCGGCTCACTCTGAAGATGGCTGGACGGTATTCATCCGAAATATTAGAAGAAGAAACTGAATTTATGCCGCTGCACGCCCGAAATTTTATGGAACAGTCTTTACGCCTCGAAAACATGAAGATGCACATTACCTTGTTTATTCGACAACTGAAAAAGAAAATATATATGATACATGTTTACCTCACCCCATTTCAGTTATATGGATATTGTTCAAGTCCTTCTGCAAGTGGATTCTCGTCCCCAAACGTCATTATTTCATAATAGTCGTTGTACCTGTTGTTTATTTCCTAGTTTCGCTATTCAGCGGTCGGCTGATGGTCCCACATATACGTTCTAAACATTATACTTTTATTTCTACATCTCTGTGCTTGCAACTCCTGGCACCCCCTAAATAGCAAAAGTATATTGTCTGTGCATTAAGTGTCTTTTATCGGATACTATATTTACCTGGAAAGCAATATGAATGGATTTTGGAACTGTCTTTCTAGATCTTACAATCTGGTCTTTTGGAGATGATCTGCCATTTTTATTTGTAGTATTAATATCGTGAGAGTTTAAAAGAATGTCTAACACTTTAACTGTACTTATTTTATTGCAGGGTTTACCCGTTGTTTCCATTTATTTTCGAGTGTAGTCTACGTGTGTATTAAATGGAAAGCTACATTATCATACGTTCACGTGCGAAGGAAAATGTTCCAGTACAGAAGCTACGGTGAAGTCGGCTACTTGTACTACAGAGAGATGAGCTCATACTTGCAGCGACACCGTAAGACGTCAAGGCAAGTGTCTTTTTTTTAAAGGCGGCACAGACGGAGGCCTTGAAGGCCAAGGTGAGGTGCTGACAGTCGAGTCACACTTAAACACCGGTGCGTTTTCCTACCTGTTCATAACGGAATAGCTGGCTGTTATGACCCCCGCAGCGTGTCTCCTCTGCTACAAACGCACGGTGATGAGCCGAGGGCTGCGCGCAGCGAACCTGGCGTTGCCGAGCAGAGACCGGTGGGGGCGCATTCGAGCGTCAAATGGGAAATACACTGATACAAGCAACTTTGACAAAGGACTGATTGTTATGGCCCGACACCTGGAATGAGATTCCCGGTAACGGTGAAGCTAGTCCGTTGTTCGCGTGTTACTGTAGTGAGCAGCTACGTAACTACGAAAATAGCCATGTTTAGCTACTATAATTGCTGTATTTGGTTTCTACGATGTTTATTTATTTTATTATTATTTTATTCTTATTTTATGGCCTTCGTTGGACCACTCTAGTCAGTTATACAAAGGTTCATACAAGTTGTTGTTTGTCAGTTATACAATTCAGTTCAATAATAATTCAGTAAGACAGTTCAATAGTACGGTAGTTATAGAAAGATTATTACAATTTATTATTATATGAGGGGTGTTTTGTTCTTCTGTCTGCCCAATACTTCTGCATTATTTCAGATATTTTCTTTCTTTCTTCGCCTAAGAACAATCTTCCTGTAATCCTTTTACTAATCTTCGTTTGTAGTTAGGTTTGTGTGGCTTACAGTATTCTAGTTTATTCCGTTTTGCTTTTTGGCTAATCTACGGTAATTTGGATTCTCTTACACCTTCCTCAATTTCTGTCAGCCGTTTCATGTTACTCTAACTATTCGACATTTTTTCTGTTATTTCCTTACTAATTCTGTTTTCTGTTGTTCTCATCAGATGTCCAAAGAATGAAATACGTTTATTGTATATTGTTTCATTTAAAGCTATTTTCCAGTACCCACTTACGTAATATTTTTTGTTTATGTATGTCCTAATTTTTCTTCTACGATCTTTAATATAGCACAAAATAATGTTTTAAGCTACTGAAGAAAAATATTTCGGCGCTGTGTAAGAACAGGCCTCTCTGTATCGCTCTTTTATAGGGCAGCGCGGCGTGCGCCCCTGCTGCTGCTTCATCCACTAACAAAAAATCGTTTAACGCTTTCCCCCTCTCTCTTCCCAGAAAACTGAAGCCTTTCGTCGCTCAGTTGAGCATTGGCAGTTAATCTCGACTTTATAACCGTTACTGTTTCGCTGACTCTAAAAATATTTAATTACTGCTTTGACCAGAATGAGATTTCCGCTGTGCAACGGAGTGTGCGCTGATATGAAACTTCCTGGCAGATTAAAACTGTGTGCCGGACCGAAACTCGAACTCGGGACCTTTGCCTTTCGCGGGCAAGTGCTCTACCATCCTTTTTTTCATTTCGTTCGTTATATTTGGTCGTAGCGGACGTCACATGGCATCTGTTGAAGTTCGTTGTTGATCCTTTCACCCAGCTTTTTTATACCATCTGAACTACCCAAGCACGACTCACGTCCCGTTCTCACAGCTTCACTTGTGCCAGTATCTGGTAGAGCACTTGCCCGCGAAATGCAAAGGTCCCGCGTTCGAGTCTCGGTCCGGCACACAGCTTTAATCTGCCAGGAAGTTTCACTGATTTGACTATGTGGACCCTAACGGAATACATTTAATTTTTAGGCAGTTATTTTTATCTTGGACCTTTCCCAAAGCTCAGTGAGGATAACGGGGCTCGATTTGCAACAATTTCGGCACGCAACAAACGATTTTTCACTCAATAGGCACTTCACTGCCTACCTGCTAGTTTTATCCTCATCACCGTGGTGAACAGTTTGTAGACTGGTATAATTTTATTGTGTGACAGTCGCTCTGGGAAAGATATTAATCCTATGGAGAATTGCGGTCGCCACCTCTGAAGGAGGAATTTAACTTCATTCTTTCAGAAGTTATTTAACTGTTACTGAAATAAATTTAATGTATCACGGCTAATTTGTAAGCTCTAAAGATATAGATGCAAACTGTGAAATTATTATATAACTGAATTTCTGCAATCTTTAAATTTTGAAGTTATGTACTAACGAAAATTAAATGACTGAAAAGTAAATAAAGCTAATCTCAAGACATAAAGTTTCAATTTAGTTACCAATGTGAGCAGTCAATTTTACATCCGCAAACATACATATAAAGCTATCTTTCACAGCTAAATACTTTTGTGACAGTCTTTCATTGTCGTGATTCTGAAAATATTTTATACAGTCTCCTGGCCATTTAGATTTACACAACTTATGAAAAACAGGACAAGGAAATCTGGATTTGGTTTATGACTTTAGGATAATGATTTTAACAGATATTGTTAAATAACTGAATCGTGAATAATCTTGTATGAAATATCGGGTGTAATATTTAGCATAGTTCTACGCACTTAGGTCTATAAAAACTTCTTGGCTTATTTATCATAGCTGTTGTGGTGTTGCTGGTGAATGATAACTGGCTAGGCTCTTCACGTCTCTTGCGAGCTGCAATTAATTTATTACTACTACGTTGCTTGCGGTAGCCATGTTCCTTGATGTCGTGTTAGCCCCAATTTCATCACAGAATAATAGTGGAGGTGGCAGGGGTAAAATGCAGTGAGCGAAAGGCTATTTACAATTTGTACAGAAACCAGAAGGCAGTCATAAAAGTCGAGGGGCATGAAAGGGAAGCAGTGGTCGGGATGGGGTAAGACGGGGTTGTTGACTATCCCCGATGTTATTCAATCTGTATATTGAGCAAGCAATAAAGGAAACAAAAGAAAAATTCGGAGTAGGTATTAAAATCCATGGAGAAGAAATAAAAACTTTGAGATTCGCCGGTCGTGCGGTAGCGTTCTCGCTTCCCGCGCCCGGGCTCCCGGGTTCGATTCCCGGCGGGGTCAGAGATTTTCTCTGCCTCGTGATGACTGGGTGTTGTGTGATGTCCTTAGGTTAGTTAGGTTTAAGTAGTTCTAAGTTCTAGGGGACTGATGACCATAGATGTTAAGTCCCATAGTGCTCAGAGTCATTTGAACCATTTTTTTGAGATTCGCCGATGACATTGTAATTCCGTCAGAGACAACAAAGGACTTGGAAGAGCAGTTGAACGGAATGGACAGTATCTTGAAAGGAGGGTATAAGATGAACATCAACAAAAGCAAAAAAATGGTTCAAATGGCTCTGAGCACTATGGGACTCAACTGCTGAGGTCATTAGTCCCCTAGAACTTAGAACTAGTTAAACCTAACTAACCTAAGGACATCACAAACATCCATGCCCGAGGCAGGATTCGAACCTGCGACCGGAGCGGCCTTGCGCTTCCAGACTGCAGCGCCTTTAACCGCACGGCCACTTCGGCCGGCCAACAAAAGCAAAACGAGGATAATGGAATGTAGTCGAATTAAATCGGGTGATGCTGAGGGTATTAGATTAGGAAATGAGGCGCTTAAAGTATTAAATGGGTTTTGCTTTTTGGGGACCAAAATAACTGATAATGGTCGAAGTAGAGAGGATATAAAATGTAGACTGGCAATGGCAAGGAAAGCGTTTCTCAAGAAGAGAAATTTGTTAACATCGAGTATAGATTTAAGTGTCAGGAAGTCGTTTCTGAAAGTATTTGTATGGAGTCTAGCCATGTATGGAAGTGAAACATGGACGATAAATAGTTTGGACAAGAAGAGAATAGAAGCTTTCGAAATGTGGTGCTACAGAAGAATGAATAGAATTGGTGAGAAGAGGAGTTTGTGGCACAACTTGACTAGGAGAAGGGATCGCTTGGTAGGACATATTCTGAGGCATCAATGGATCACCAATTTAGTATTGGAGAGCAGCGTGGAGGGTAAAAATCGTAGAGGGAGGCCAAGAGATGATTGAACTAAGCAGATTCAGAAGGATGTAGGTTTTAGTAGGTACTGGGAGATGAAGAAGCTTGCACAGGATAGAGTAGCATGGAGAGCTGCATCGAACCAGTCTCTGGACTGAAGACCACAACAACAACAATCTTGCTTTTCAAAATACACCATTTCCGGAGACGACTTTATGACGCAAATGTCGCTGCCACAAAAACCTTCACTCTAATACGCATAGTTTCAGCACTCAAGAAATATCAACATCGCCAGACCTGACCCAGCTACGTGCATACACCAGGTTACTTGCCTGCGACTGTCGACTTTGCTTTCTGTTCCGTCCTTCCTGCACCACTCGACGCCAACGTCATCCACACAGGTGCAGGCTGAAAACCCAAAGTGGATCCCTATCTTTCTTATTTGCTCTGTCAAAAGTGTTATACATTTTTAAATAATCTATCAATATAACCGTCATTATAACTATTAAAACATTCATTATTATTCTGTTGGTTTCTTTACATAATATTCGTTACATCATTTCCTTTTACCAGATCATTAAAGACATTTAACACAGTTTGGAAACATCGAGACCTGAAGTATCGATTTTGGTGGTTAATCGAAAAATTTATATAAAATTTTGGTAAAATTTGAGCTGTTAGAACCTCTCTCACTCTTCTGCCGTTGGATGTTCTAGGTAATGCGGTTGCTCCACATACACATTTCTCAAAAATTTTTGCCTCGGCTTCCCCCGGTCTGCAATTTGTTTAGGTGAGACAATAAGAAAGCCTCTTACAACGTTTCAGGCCAGGGTCATCCACCTCCCAATTATCTGATCTCAGAGAGACGTCCGAAGGAGAAAATAATGAGGACTCTAGCCACTTATCACATGTCTCTGACTGTCGCTCACACAGCATTCATGGAAAGTGGGTCCTTGGCACCAAACGAAGTTCCTTTGAAACTTGTTTGGCCCAGACGCCATTGCTCACAAATCTCGCAACTTTCTAACATGCACAGGTGTTCGTCATGCCACGCTAAGTATTTCTGTGACTGGAGACTTAGACCTACTCCACACAGAGAGCAAAGCATTATGCAAAATGAGAAGGAAGACGCGGGGTCCAATGCCCGGTCCTGCTTCGTCACGGTCACTGTGGTTTTAGAGTCCTCTGAGAAGGCAGTCCTCAACACCTTGGGGATCGCCCGTCCGGCGTGGTACAACTGAACAGCAGAAAAATTCGTGCAAGACCTTTACCAAGAAAAGGAATTAATATAGACTTAGATGGCTTCGTCTGGCAGTCACTGAGGTTAATCATTACATTTGTTAAATATTTTTATTAAAAAACCGGTATTAAATTCAGATAGTGGTGTATCAATCAAATTATGATTAGCATATGTGACGCAGTAGCCCACCAATAGGCAGTCGCCTATATAACTTCTTTCGTGGATGAATTGCATTTCCTTGCGGTTCTTTCCATGAATCTGCCTGACAACTGTTTTTCTTACATCTACGTAGTTCCATTTTGCCACTCTGTCCCACAATAGGTACATATTTATTGACAAATGTAGTAATATAGGATTAAAAATGATGTATGATTTTAATTGTTCGTGTCCAAAACGAAACATTGGCTCATATTGAGTATCAGCTGCGAGTCCGAACGCCAAGCGTCCAAGAAGAAGATCTTCACTACTGTTTTGTTAGCATTTCGACTTCTCGATATGCTTCACTCTATGCAACAGAGTGGAAATAAGTTATTTTTAGCGGAGGAGAACTTGTTACCTCACCGAGAAAACCGACACCGAGATCTTGGTAGGGTGGCTGTATAGAACATTATGTATCTAGCGCAGAAGATTGCTCTGAGCTTGTGCTCCGCTGATTATTGCATCTACATCGATATCCAGCAAACCACTATGAAGTGCAAGGCAGAGGTTACTTCAAACTGTACGACTTATCTAGCCTCCTTCCCGTTCCATTTGGCCGGCTGGTGTGGCCGAGCGGTTCTAGGCGCTTCAGTCTGGAACCGCGCGATCGCTACGATCGCAGGTTCGAATCCTGCCTCGGGCATGGATGTGTGTGATGTTCAAATGGTTCAAATGGCTCTGAGCACTATGCGACTTAACTTCTGAGGTCATCAGTCGCCTAGAACTTAGAACTAATTAAACCTAACTAACCTAAGGACATCACACACATCCATGCCCGAGGCAGGATTCGAACCTGCGACCGTAGCGGTCACGCGGTTCCAGATTGAAGCGCCTAGAACCGCACGGCCACACCGGCCGGCTGTGTGTGATGTCCTTAGCTTAGTTAGGTTTAGGTAGTTCTAAGTTCTAGGGGACTGATGACCTCAGATGTTAAGTCCCATAGTGCTCAGAGCCATTTTTTAACGTTCCATTTGCGTGTGGAACGCGGGAAGGTTGGTTGGCTGGCTCTGGGTCTGAGCACTGTGGGACTTAACTTCTGAGGTCATCAGTCCCCTAGAACTTAGAACTACGTAAAGCTAACTAACCTAAGGACATCACACACACACATGTCCGAGGCAGGATTCGAACCTGTGACCGTAGCAGTCGCGCGGTTCCACACTGTAACGCCGAGAACCGCTCGGCCACTAAGGCCGGTTAGTTGGCTGGCTGGTCGATTTGGGGGAGGAGACGAAACAGTGAGATCATCGGTCACATCGCATTAGGGAAGGAATTCGGCCGTGCTCTTTCAAAGGAATTATCGCGGCATTCGCCTGAAGTGGTTGAGGGAAATCGCGGAAAACCTAAATCAGGATGGCCGGACACGGGTCTGAAACGTCGACCTCTCGAATGTGAGTCCAGTGCGCTAATCACTGAACCATACAATACAATACAATGTATGTATGAAAACGGGGACCTGGAAATTACGGAGAGGCTTCGTCCCGCTGCAGCCCTCAGTAGTTTACAACCCTACAACAGACCACAGCAGTCCACCCACCCTAACGCTGTAAACGCCGTCCCACACCGAACCCAGGGTTATTGCGCGGTTCGGCCCTCAGTGCAGTATGTAGCAGAAAAGCTGTAAGCAGTGCTTCGAACTGACTTACCCAGCTGGTTATAGGGAGACATACAGTTTCCGAAGCACGGTGCAGTTTGACATTTTTTAGGTTAACAGACGTGAAAGAAGTCATGGCTGTCAACTAAGTGAGGCCGCCTGGCAGTTTGGAGTCACTCAAAAGGAAACACAAGCTTGTCTGTGATACGAAAGAGAAATACTGCATCAATAAATTTGTATATAATACTTAATGTTGTTCGGTGTATGTACTGTCAAAAATACTTTTTCCTCGGATAGAAACATTATATTGAATTTTTTCTAGCCTCTAAGGTAGTAAAATCATTGAAAATTGAATTTGAGTCTATTAGCTTCAGAGTATCGCTTATAATGGCTGAAATTGACTGACCACGCAATCGCTCTTGAGAAAGTTTTCACCTAAGGTATGTCTTACTCAACTTGAATTTCGTAAAACTCCTTGCACCACTTGTTACAGATTTAGGTAAACTTAGGATTTCTAAATTTACGAAAGTATTGGGAAAAATTTCAATAATATTTCCTTTTTGTAATCTAAGATAATGAGCTTTGTGAAGAAGTTCCAGTAGGTAGAATGGTTAGCAAAATCATAACTTCATCCTTTAGTTACTTCCCATTGATGTCACATTCATCACTATTACTTGACACAGTGTAAAGTTTGAAATTTGAAGCTAATTAGATGGGGAATAAATAGAAAAGTTTAAATTTGATGTACGTTTCTACCAACTAAAGCAATGCTTGAGTGCCGGAATTTTGCGCTGCCCCTACACATACACTCTTCAACGCCTGTTACGAGGCTACTTGGTCTGCCTGATCGATATAGCCTACACAAAAGTCCTGAGCTTCTCCGTGGGGCTTTCACGCCCACTAAACGAATCCGCGACGAAGCGCATTGCTCTTCATAGTATCTTCTCTATTTCCTCTATCAGACCCATCTCAGATTGAGGAGCAATACACAAGTACCTGTCGAACGAGATCTATCTCCTTGGTGGGTGGCTTTCTTGAGGATTCTTCTGCCTTTCATATGATTAGTTTTATCTGGTCGTTCCACTTTAAATCACTCTGTACTCACACCCCTGGATGTTTAATACCTGCATCTGTTTCCAGTGATTATTCAGCAACGTGTAATCAAGCTATAACTGATTTTTCCGCCTATTTATCTGCAGTACGTTACATTTGTTTATGGCATGGATGAATTGTCAATACTTGTACCAAACGTCGATTCACTTTAGGTCTTTTCTGCATTTCGCTACAATTATTTTGCGTGTTTGTGTATGACAGCATTACGAGTATCACCTAATGGCCTCGTGGTTCCCCCAACGCTATCCACTATTTCACCTCCTACTCTAAAGTAGCGAGTGTAATTTTTTATTTACATTTTTCTAGCTCATTCAATATTCATACTGCGAAACCACCGTGCCTTGTATGACGGGGAATTGCAACGAATCAGTTCCCTGTTTTAGCTTCTTACACCGTGACGCAGTACAGAATTTCAAAAGATAACTGTACTTCGTCCATGACTAAGTGTATTGACATTACATTAGTACAGTTCACAACCTTGTTAAAAAGTGGCTCGAGTTGGATTCAGTTTTTTTTTTTTTTTTAATTTCGAACGTTTTCGCCGTCATCGGACGCATACAAAGAAGTGCGGTGCGAGTGTGACAAATCTAAAGACTGTGCAAATCCCACTAAAACTTCATGAACACTCCTTAAGGGCAGAAACTACAAATTTTGCTGAGCCCACTTATACATTTAGCCCTATAGATAATACACTACTGGCCATTAAAATTGCTACACCACGATGATGGCGTGCTACAGACGCGAAATTTAACCGACAGGAAGAAGATGCTGTGATAGGCAAATGATTAGCTTCTCAGAGCATTCACACAAGGTTGGCGCCGGTGGCGACACCTACAACGTGCTGACATGAGGAAAGTTTACAACCGATTTCTCATACACAAACAGCAGTTACCGGCGTTGCCTGGTAAAACGTTGTTGTGATGCCTCGATTAAGGAGGAGAAATGCGTACCATCACGTTTCCGACTTTGATAAAGGTTGGATTGTAGCCTATCGCGATTGCGGTGTATCGTATCGCGACATTGCTGCTCGCGTTGGTCCAGATCCAATGACTGTAAGCAGAATATGGAATCGGTGGGTTCGGGAGGGTAATACGGAACGCCGTGCTGGATCCCAACGGCCTCGTATCACTAGAAGTCGAGATGAGAACCTTCTTATCCGCATGGCTGTAACGGATCGTGCAGCCACGTCTCGATCCCTTAGTCTACAGATGGGGACGTTTGCAAGACAACAACCATCTGCACGAACAGTTCGACGACGTTTGCAGCAGCATGGACTATCAGCTGGGAGACCATGGCTGCGGTTACCCTTGACCCTGCGTCACAGACAGGAGCGCCTGCGATGGTGTACTCAACGACGAACCTGGGTGCACGAATGGCAAAATGTCATTTTTTCGGATGAATCCGGGTTCTGTTTACAGAATCATGATGGTCGCATCCGTGCTTGGCGACATCGCGGAGAACGCACATTGGAAGCGTGTATTCGTCATCGCGATACTGGCGTATCACCCGGCGTGATGGTATGGGGTGCCATTGGTTATACGTCTCGGTCACTTCTTATTCGCATTGACGGCACTTTGAACAGTGGACGTTACATTTCAGATATGTTACGACCCGTGGCTCTACCCTTCATTCGATTCCTGCGAAACCCTACATTTCAGTAGGATAATGCACGACCGTATGTTGCAGGTCATGTACGGGCCTTTCTGGATACAGAAAATGTTCGACTGCTGCCCTGGCCAGCACATTCTCGAATTCTCTCACTAATTGAAAACGTCTGGTCAATGGTGGCCGAGCAACTGGCTCGTCACAATACGCCAGTCACTACTCGTGATTAACTGTGGTATCCTGTTGAAGCTGCATGGGCAGCTGTACCTGTACGCGCCATCCAAGCTCTGTTTGACTCAATGCCCAGTCGTATCAAGGCCGTTATTACGGCCAGAGGTGGTTGTTCTGGGAACTGATTTCTCAGGGTCTATGCTCCCAAATTGCGTGAAAATGTAATCACATGTCAGTTCTAGTATAATATATTTGGCCAATAAATACCCGTTTATCATCTGCATTTCTTCTTGGTGTAGCAATTTTAATGGCCAGTAGTGTAAGATCATTAAAAAGTCAGCTAAGAGCATAACCACATAAAAGAAAAAATTTTCCTCATTCTGAAAGAATTCGGGTCCGAAAGGATGAAACGCCAAGACTCTTCGTCACTGACAATGCCTCTCTTGTACTGTCTGTCACTGGAGTTCGTTGAGCATATACGTAACGCTCTCGCACCGAGTAAATGACCCCGTGACGAAACTCGTTGCTTTTATTTGAATCTTCAGTTAATTCTACTTGCTAAGAGTAGTATACTGCTGCAAAATACTCAAGAATCGGTGTTGCAAGTGTTTTTTAAGCCACTTCAGACGTGCATGCATTACAATTCCTTAATATTCTCCCGGCGAATCTTAGCCTGGCATCTGCTTTTCCTACTATTGGTTCTGTGTGGACATTCCACTTGTTGCTCTTACATATTTGACGGTAGTGATTTGTCGCCAACGGTGTAATCGAACAGTAGTGGATCTGTTTATGAGCAATACATTAGATTCACTATATTTATGTTCGGGGCCAACAGCCAGTTCTCTGTAGGTCTTCCTCAATTGCAGGCTTCCTATAGACAACAGCTATCGTTACGGAATCTCCTCTTGATCAGTTATAAAAATTGTAAACAGTAACGGTCGTACGACACTCCAGAAATTTCCTATAAACTTCTCGATATTGTTCCGTTACGAGTACTATCTGTAAGAAAGCCCCGAATTGAATCACAAATCTGGTATGTAGGTATTTTGTTCACAAAACGCCAGTGTGGAACTATATTGAATTGCATTCCGAAAGGGTCAAGGAAGACGGTATGAACCGGAGTTGCTTTGTCTACGCACTTTGAATCTTGCGGAGGAACAGAGCTTCGGAAGCACGTATTGTCGGCATTTGTACCGTTTAACACATCAGTTATTCTGTAATGAGTCACCGGAGACCGTGGATGGCTTGTAGTAAAATACACCGAAAATGTCCCTAAACAATGCCCGATATCTTGTCGATCGAGTCGGATTCACCCTGTGGTAGTCCCCTTTTCCCTATCTACGCCTGAGACTCTTGGCTACGACTCATTACTTCGACAGCCTGTGGCTGCACGGCTAGCTGAAATAACTGAATAAAATATGGTAAAAAAAACACTCCGTCGTCAGGCCACGAGTGGCCTACCGGGACCATCCGACCGCCGTGTCATCCTCAGTGGAGGATGCGGTTAGGAGGGGGGAGGGGGGGTCAGCACACTGCTCTCCCGGTCGTTATGATGGTATTCTTGACCGAAGCCACTACTATTCGGTCGAGTAGCTCCTCAATTGGCATCACGAGGCTGAGTGCATCCCGAAAAATTGTAACAGCGCATGGCAGCCTAGATGGTCACCCATCCAAGTGCCGACCACGCCCGACAGCGCTTAACTTCGGTGATCTCACGGGAACCGGTGTAGCCACTGCGGCACGGCCGTTGCCCGAATGAAATATTGTATCCAGGTTAATATTACTTAGCGGTTTCTCTGGACGGGTAACTGCGCACATCAGTAGGAACACAAATGTTCGCGATCTAAGAATATTGGTTCGATCGTATTTCCAGAGTTGGACAACAATACTGGTACGTAGTATCGATTTCAGAGCCGCCTGATGAGTGGAGGTAGCAAAGCACAAGCTATGATTCGGGATTGTCGTGCAAAAGGATTTATAAAAACAGGAACCCTGGCAAAAACTTGACTGCAGAATAATAACATACAGAATTCCCTTGAGCGTGAAAGAAATCAAATGAAGAACAGCGCCAATGTATTGCTACGCACGTAGATTTCACTTGCATACTGCTACGGTGAATGTGGCGCAAGCAGCTTCTTAGATGCCCGTACGACACGTCTCGCCTGTAACACTGTCCGTCTACAAGTGCGCTCTTTTGCTACCGCGCACACCGTTGGCCTTTCTTCGGCTGCTGGCTTCTAAGAATCTGCGTCAACCCAACTACTGTGATAGGCTCACTCCTCACACAGAAACGAAAAAAAGAATTCGCCTCTGCCAAATTTTCTGGTAAGGTCGAGGCCTGAGACTGGCGATATCTCTGCCTTCTCCACTGAGGCTTCGTTCTATCTATCTATCCAGAGAAGCCGCCATTGTGCAACCAAAGACCATGTCTCGCGAAATGCATGCCTCCTGCATTTCCGATAATTTTAAAAATATGTCTCTAAATACCTGATTGATTCAGTATCACAGGTCCAGCTCTGTGGTGACTACAAGCCGGTGTACGTAGAATGTGAGACAAACGCCGGAAGCTTGGTGCGCCAAGGTATCTCGCGTAACCGACACGGCAAATAGCCGACATCCCTCGCTTTCCTAACTCAGCAGAACAATTCCTGGAACTGGGCGTGTGGGATGATGAAACTGTGTGGTGTATTGCGTTTGGAAATTGAAATACAGACACTCTACGTGTGTCCTGGTGAGCCCCTTTCGTCACAGACACGTGGGAACATGAGCGCGTTTGCAAAAATTAGTGAGAAGACTGTACTGTATACAGAAAATCCTAAGATATTCTGGTCGTATGTGAAGTATGTTAGCGGCAAGAAACAATCAGTGCCTTCTCTGCGGGATGGCAATGGAGATACTATCGAAGACAGTGCTGCCAAAGCAGAGTAACTAAACACAGACTTCCGAAATGCTTTCACAAAAGAAGACGAAGTAAATATTCCAGAATTCGAATGGAGAACAGCTGCCAACATGAGTAACGTAGAAGTAAATATCCTCGGAGTAGTGAAGCAACTCAAATCACTTAATAAAATCGAGTCTTCTGGTCCAGACTGTATACCAATTAGGTTCCTTTCGGAGTATGCTGATATATTAACTCGATACTTAACTATCATATACAACCGTTCGCTCGACGAAAGATCCGTACCCAAATGCTGGAAAGTTGCACAGGTCACACCAATATTCAAGAAAGGTAGTAGGAGTAATCCACTAAATTGCAGGCCCATATCGTTTACGTCGATATGCAGCAGGATTTTAGAACATATATTGTGTTCGAATATTATGAATTACCTCGAAGAGAACGGTCCATTGACACACAGTCGCCCGCATCTCGTGGTCGTGCGGTAGCGTTCTCGCTTCCCACGACCGGGTTCCCGGGTTCGATTCCCGGCGGGGTCAGGGATTTTCTCTGCCTCGTGATGGCTGGGTGTTGTGTGATGTCCTTAGGTTAGTTAGGTTTAAGTAGTTCTAAGTTCTAGGGGACTGATGTCCATAGATGTTAAGTCCCATAGTGCTCAGAGCCATTTGACACACAGTCAAAATGGGTTTAGAAAACATCGTTCCAGCGAAACACAACTAGCTCTTTATTCACATGAAGTGCTCAGTGCTATTGACAAGAGATTTCAGATCGATTCCGTATTCATGGATTTCCGGAAGGCTTTTGACACTGTACCAAACAAGCGGCTTTTAGTGAAATTGCGTCCTTATGGAATATCGTCTCAGTTATATGACTGGATTTGCGATTTCCTGTCGGAGAGGTTACAGTTGGTAGTAATTGACGGAAAGTCATCGAGTAAAACAGAAGTGATTTCTGGCGTTCCCCAAGGTAGTGTTATAGGTCCTTTGCTGTTCCTTATCTGTATAAACGATTTGAGAGACAATCTGAGCAGCCGTCTTCGGTTGTTTGCAGATGACGCTGTCGTTTATCGACTAATAAAGTCATCAGAATATCAAAACAAACTGCAAAACGGTTTAGAAAAAATTCTGCATGGTGCGAAAAGTGGCAGTTGACCCTAAATAACGAAAACTGTGAGGTCATCCACATGAGTGCTAAAAGGAACTCGTTAAACTTCGGTTACACGATAAATCAGCCTAATACAAAAGTCGTAAATTCAACTAAATACCTAGGTATTATATTTACGAACAACTTAAATTGGAAGGAACACATAGAAAATGTTGTGGAGAAGGCTAACCAATGACTGCGTTTCGTTGGAAGGACACTTAGAAAATGTAACAGACCTACTAAGGAGACACTTGTCCGTCCTCTTTTAGAATACTGCTGCGCGATGTGGGATCCTTACCAGATATGACTGTCGGAGTACATGTCAAAAGTTCAAAGAAAAGCAGCACGTTTTGTATTATCGCGAAATACGGGAGAGAGTGTCACAGAAATGATACAGGATCTGGGCTGGAAATCATTAAAAGAAAGGCGTTTTTCGTTGCGACGGAATCTTCTCACCAAATTCCAATCACCAACTTTCTCCTCCGAAAGCGAAAATATTTTGTTGACACCGATCTACATAGGGAGGAACGATCACTACGATAAAATAAGGGAAATCAGAGTTCGTACGGAAAGATATAGGTGTTCATTCTTTCCGCGCTCTATACGAGATTGGAGTAATAGAGAATTGCGAAGGTGTTTCGATGAACCCTCTGCCAAGCACTTAAATGTGATTTGCAGAGTATACATGTAGCTGTAGATGTAGATGTCCGCTAGTGTGTCCGAACGTTACCTCACTCTTCGAGCAGTGTGCAACGCATCCACATCTTTGTTCGTCAATTTGTGCTGTGTTTATCGCGAACGTAAGGCGACAGAAAGAGAAATGGCGACCGCCTGTACAACAGTATCTAAACAACAGAGAGAAATACGAAGTGACGGCGACGCTTAGATTACAAATTTCAGGAGAATGTCGAAGCAGGATTTTGATTTTCTGCTTGGGAAACAGCGAACATGTATCTCTAGGCAAGGTAATGTTATGCGGAAAGCTATTTCTGCAGCGATAAGGCTGATAATAAAATGTAGTCGAGACTAATGTGCCAGTTTGAGCTATTTATGTCTCTTTCCAAAACAGAGAATTTCAGTGATTATTCCTGAAATTGAGAAATGCCTAATGGTTGCTCTTGATGCTTATATCAAGGTACAGGTAAAACACTTGACGAATCTCTTCCTTAAATCCGTCGCAGTTCTTTCTACAGTCAGCAAGCCTTTCAAATTTTCAAAATATCTTATGTACTAAGATATTCTACTTCTCATATCTTCCGTACACCTTCGACTTTCTGTAAACAAACTTCTTGTGTACGTGGCAGATTTTATTTGTTCCAAAGTATTTCCTTCCAGTGATATCTTCACGTTTACTGATTCTTCTCATTTTGGTCTTTTCATACCTCACCCTCATTCTGTACTCTTTTCCTCCTGTTACGATCCTCTCCATCATAAATTGTAGCTCGTTCCCTCACTCAGCCAACGCGGGTTGATCATGTCCGTACTTAATTGCCTTCATCCCTTCTCCTCCTACTGTTACGCCTAATGATTTTCCTAATGCATGTTAGTTTCTCACTATAAATAGAACTAATAAAAGATGTTGATGACAGACAACACCCTTGGGTACCAGCTCTTGTAATAACGGTCATGCCTGTTTCCTCATTTCAATTTAATACTAACACTCTCTATCCTGTATAGAGTTTCTTTATAACTCGTGTGCCCTTCCAGTATAAGAGCTTTAGGAACATACTCCAGTCCACTCTCTTCAACGGCTTTTCCCAATTATCATAACTTACCCACATATCCCTCTCATCTTTTGGCATTCTTTGTCCAGTCATCTTCAAACAACCTGTAGCATCTCGTGTTTTCTTCCGATTCTGAATCCAAACTGATCCTGTAGCATGTTTTCATCAATTTCTGCATCTAATCTTCTGTTTTTAAAGATTACCGTACAGTACTATGATGATTATACTGACTTCCTACGTGCGTGGTGCAAACAAATTATATGCAGGAGAAGTTCCAGACAGTCTGGGATCGATCATCAAGTGAACGGTTGCCGGCAGAAAGTTGCGGCCCAAAACACTGTAATACAAAAACGTGAGTGTTAGTCCGTTGACTTCAAAAGAAGTAATAATTATGGGTTGTCCTGTAAAATTACGTCTTGCGGGACAAGACGAGTACTAGAGGCTATGGCTCCAAAACATTGAACAGGGGTTTGTAACAAGTTGTCAGAATTACTAATTGCAAAACTGTTATATCACCAATCAAAGAAAAAAGTTTATATGCCTGCTATTTGGAATTACAACGAGAGATAAGTGTATCTAAACTTCACTGTAAAACTACCAAATGATTACGTAATTTGTAAACACATGAAATAACAATTTAGTTGAGTAAATAGAGGTCAAATAACGATTAAAACAGTTTTGAAGCCTACTAATTATACAGTAATTACGGTTTAAAATGATTTCTCGTACAAGTGTGACAATGAACTGCTCTGGCCAAATATTACTCAGCTTCCCGCATGTGTCGGTGGTAAGGGCCTCAGTTCGACCTACTGCCAAGTACTCCATATCAGCGACCTCAGTATTCATTAGACATCGAGAGAGAGCAGAATGGGGCGACTGCAGAACTCACGGACTTCGAACGTGGTCAGGTGATCGTGTATCACTTGGGTCATACGCCTGTGCGCGAGATTTCCACACTCCAAGGTCGCTGATGTTCCACTTGTCGCAGCCATCGTGGATTTTCCGTTGCCAAATAGTGCATATTATGCCGATTTACGTTACCGCTGCTGGTGAATGACGCTTCGTCGCTAAATAGAACACGTGCAAACAATCTGTCGTCGTACCGTAATTCCTCTTGTGCCCAGTGGCAGAACTGTACACGACGTTCAAAGTCGTCGCCATGCAATTCCAGGTGCATAGAAATATGGTACGGGTGCAATCGATGTTGATGTAGCATTCTCAACACCGGCGTTTTTGAGATTCCCGATTCTCGCGCAATTTGTCTGCTACTGATGTGCGGATTAGCCGCGACAGCAGCTAAAACACCTACTTGGGCATCTCATTTGTTGCAGGTCGTGGTTGACGTTTCACATGTGGCTGAACACTTCCTGTTTCCTTAAATAACGTAACTATCCGGCGAACGGTCCGGACACTTGGATGATGTCATCTAGGATACCGAGCAGCATACATAGGACACACCCGATGGGCATTTTGATCACAATAGCCGTACATCAACACAATATCGACCTTTTCCGCAACTGGTAAACGGTCCATTTTAACACAGGTAATATATCACGAAGCAAATACCGTCCGCACTGGCGGAATGTTACGTGATACCACATACTTATACGTTTGTGACTATTACAGCGCCATCCATCACAAAGCGATAAAAGTGGTCCAACTAAAACATTCATATTTCTTTACGTACTTCACGAATGAGTAATAAAAAATGGGGGTTCCTATTTAAAAAACGCAGTTGATATCTGTTTGACCTATGGCAGCAGCATCTAGCGAGCCAACCATAGCGCCATCTGGTTTCCCCCTTCAAGCTAGACGAGTTTCGTTCTTTGTAGTTATTTCGTTTGATGCTTATTTCGTGAGATATTTGGCCCGGTCACTATCAGTGGACCACCCTGTCTAGTTGCCTTACCACGTCACGCACCGGCAACGCCGCCGTTGCTACTGGGAATGAGTGGGGCCCGGAAAGCCATAGCGCGAACCAGTTTAACCTCCTCCCGTAGCGCACGCTCGCGCCAGCGAAAGTAGACACACATACCGGCCAAGTTGCTTTCATGCCTCTTGGCTTTCTTCGGTCGCGAGTGTCGCGCGCTGCGGTTATTCGGTCAAACGGGGCTTCCTAAGGAGAGTGGTTCACCGGCCAGGACTGCATTCCGACACACGCACTGTCTGGCTGCTTTTACCTCACTCCTTGCGTCACGTCACGGCAAACCCACTTTTGGATTACTGGGAGGCGATTAGGCTCGCCCCACGCAGAAGAGATCTCTTGCTGGCCTGAGGGTGTATGTGAAGGTGGATTACTGCCCTTCTCTAGACGAATCGTAAACTGATTCCCCAGCTCCATTTCACCTAGTCGCCTCACAAGCGTGGTAAGTACGACTACGCTTCATAATAAGCCAACAGCTCACTTATGGGAGGCACAGATGTTTACTGAATTAACCTAAGTACGAGATGTGTTTTTAAGTAAGTACCGTTTTGAAATTAAAAAAAGACGTGCTAAGATATCTCAATAATTTTATTTTTACATGAAAGCCTGTACCTTTATCTACTTTCCTACATAATTTCCGTCAATATTCAGGCACTTGTCATAACGTTGTAACAGTTTTTGAGTAACCTCCTCATAGAAGTCTGCCGCCTGACTTGTTAACCACTGCATTACCACTGTTTTAATTTCGTCATCGTCTTGAAGACGCTGACCACCCAGGTGTTTCTTCAAGTGCAGGAACAGTTGGTATTCACTGGGCGCTAGATCGGGGCTGTACGGAGGGTAATCTAGAGTTTCCCATCGAAAAGATGTGATGAGATCTTTGGTCTGATTCGCCACATGCGGACGGGCATTGTCTTGCAGCAAAACGATGCCCTTGCTCAACTTCCATGGACTGTTGCTTTGATTCTGGTGTGACGTAGATCACCCATGTTTCATCGCCCATAACAATTTGGCGTAAGAAATCATCACCGTCATTGTGGTACCGCTCAAGGAAAGTCAATGCACTGTCTAAACGTTTGTTTTTGTGCACATCCGTCAACATTTTCGGTACCCAACGTGCGCACAATAAGTTGGCACAGTGGATAGTCCTTGAGAAACTGAACACAAATCAATCGAGAAAACAGGAAGAAGTTGTGTGGAACTATGAAAAAAATAAGCAAAATATACAAACTGAGTAGTCCATGCGGAACATAAGCATCATCAAGGGTATTGTGGGTTCGGTAGCGCCGTGGTCCCGTGGTTAGCGTGAGCAACTGCGGAACGAAAGGTCGTTGGTTTAAGTCTTTCCTCGAGTATAAATTTTTACTTTCTTTATTTTCGCAAAGTTATGATCTGTCCGTTCGTTCATTCCTGTTTTCCCGATTGATCTGTGTTCAGTTTTTCAAGGCCTATCCACTGTGCCAACGTATAACTAAATCTGATGGGGGGTGCGATGGGGAGGTTCCCTTGTCAGTACACAACGTAAACAAGGAAGAATCAGACTGTAATGGCGTCAGTGCTTAGATTAGGGTACAGGCTTCCATGTAAAAATAAAATTATTCAGATATCTTAGCACGTCTTTTTTTAATTTCAAAACGGTACTTACTTAAAAAACACGCCTCGTATATCTCCTACTTATATCCTCCGTAACGCGCTCTACAGTAAATGGCAGAAAGTACTGTGAACGAACATCAGCCACTCCATACCTTGTGTCATTCCACATGCAGTGATATTCCACATGCACGGTACGTATGATAACTTATAGCGAAAACTGAAAGGGATGAATCTATACGGTAATAGAAGCAAAAATTTCCCGCAAGGATTACGAGGCGCAACTGATTGGGGAATGAAACATTACGCTAGTGCCGTCCAAACAATTCACCTTTTGTTTCCAATTTTTTCACGTGATCGTCACATTTGAAATCGCTTTGTAACTTTAACTACTAGGTGCTGAAACGAGCGTCAAACTCCATAGATTAGTGTCCAAAACGTAAGGGCGACAGTAACTTTCGCATAATGTGTAACTGCTATGTAACGTAGCTTCATGAAACTTGGAACATACATAGAAAAAAACTGCTGCAGCATAGTACAGAATGTAACTGCAAGAAATATGCAATGAGACGAACAAAAATGACATTTTTATTCAGAGACAATCGACCGAGGTTATGGGCCGGCCGCTGTGACCGAGTGGTTTTAGGCGCTTCAGTCCGGAACCGCACTGCTGCTACGGTGCGTTTCAACAGTCATGACAGCCTGCAGAAAATATGGAAAGACATCATAGTGTAAATGTAATAGTGGGCGCAAATCAAAACTAAATGACAGAGATCGTCGTATGCTAACACGAATTGTGTCAAAACAACACAAAACTACAGCGGCTAAAGCGACTGCAGAGCTCAGTAGCCACCTTCGAGACCCCGTATCTATCGACACTGTCCGCCGAGAACTCCATGAAGCGAATATTAATGGACGAGCTGCTATACCGAAACAATTAGTGACGACAAGCAACGCAAAGGAGCGTAAAACATGTTGTCAGGAGCATAAATCCTGGATGGCTCATGAGTGGAAACAAGTCACATGGTCCTACGAGTCAACGTTTTTGTTGTTTCCAACATCGGGCCGGGTTTACGTCTGGAGAACGCCAAAAGAAGCCTACAATCCTGATTGCTTGATTCAAACGGTTAAGCATGGAGGTGGAAGTTCGATGCTGTGGGCGGCCGTATCATGGTATTCTGCTGATCCTATCGTTACTCTCAAAGGCCGTTTTACAGCCAACGATTATGTGAACATTTGAGATGGTCGGGTGCACCCGATGATTCAAATGTTGTTCCCCAACAATGATGCCATATTTCAGGGCGATAATGCACCCATTGACACAGCCAGGACAGTACAGTCGTGGTATATGGAACACGCAACTAAACTGCAGCGTCTTCCCTGGCCATCCCAGTCCCCCGACTTAAACATTATCGAACCCTTGTGCGTGGTATTGGAGCTCAGACTCCGGAGCAGATTTACGCCTCTCTCATCAGTACATGAGTTGGAAGAGGTTCTGATCGAAGAGTGGCATAGCATTCCACTGGAGACTATACAATCATTATATGCCAGTGTTCCAAGAAGAATCGCAGCTGTATTACGGACAAATGGGGTCCAACCCATTATTAATAAACCGTTCCCAAGTAAGTACAGGTGTTCACATTATTTTGCCTATTCCCTGCATCATTTACACTGTAATACGGCCCTAAGAGAGTTGGAGCATGTGGTCCACCACGGTTGAACCACAAATCCACGAAACACGGGTCGATGTATTTCGCACGGTTACTGGAATATGGACTGGTGTGACACAGTGCGTTGTTCGGTGACTCGGTGGCTAGCAGAAAACTAATCTAAATGATCTGTGTTCAACCCTTTGTTGGTCCTAGGATATTTTCAGGGTTTCGCTATTGGCAAGTACTCGCGTATGTGACAGATAGCGATCTGAGAAGTGGTCCGGAATCCACATTAAACTGTAGGGCCTCCCCCTGATTGGTATTGTGGAGAAGTTCCATGAGCTCGCAATCAAAATGTGTCAAAAAACTTATACATTTCTTCAAAATATATGTAACGTAATCATCTCGACGTTAAAAATAGATCAATTCTAGTTTATCCGAGGATGTGCGTTAAATTCAAAAATGGCTCTGAGCACTATGGGACTTAACAGTGGAGGTCATCAGTCCCCTAGACTTAGAACTACTTAAACTTAACTAACCTAAGGACATCACACACATCCATGTCCGAGGCAGGATTCGAACCTGCGACCGTAGCGGTCGCGCGGTTCCAGACTGAAGCGCGTAGAACCGCTCGGCCACTCCGGCCGGCGATGTGCGTTAAGTAACGGAAATTATTTTGCAAACGATTTTGTTTATTTTCTACCGAAAATTTAATGAGAATCTCCTATCCATTTTATACAAAATTAATAGTCACCATGCCACCAAAGCAAATGAAGCTTTTTCGAAACCTGTCAACAGACGAAATGTTCGATATGAATACCACAGTAAACATCCTTTTCACACATGATTACCAACATATCGCCGGCCGTGGTGGCCGAGCGGTTCTAGGCGCTACAGTCTGGCACCGCGCGACCGCTACGGTCGCCGGTTCGAATGCTGCCTCGGGCATGGATGTGTGTGATGTCCTTAGATAAGTTAGGTTTAAGTAGTTCTAAGTTCTAGGGGACTGATGACCTCAGAAGTTAAGTCCCATAGTGCTCAGAGCCATTTGAACCAACATATCAACGAAAGAATGGCGGGAATAGGACTAACACAACGCGCGAAATTACAAAACTGCTGTTACTTTTTAACACATTTCGTACGTACCCGTACGGTGGTTGACGGAGTATTCGTGTATATGTAAAAGGCCTGTAAGTATTAATGAGGATCATTTAGGATAAAACGCGATTAGATAAATGCCTGTGCTGCGCAGATGCAGTTGACACTTTCCAGTGACACATATCTCTGACTCGCGCTAAACCGTATCAAAATGAGTATAGAGTGAAACTTGTATAGTGGATTCACGACAGCACGCTATTCATTCCTCAGATCTGTGGAGCAGAAAAGCTGCAACTAGAGCACCGAAACTGTGAAAAAATGTTAATGCGCTCTCACCGCAGAAAACATAATAACGTAGTGGAAGCGGGACCTGTCGCAGCGAGAAAGTTTCGGCGAACGTTCTTTAATTACAGCATGCGCTCCTCTACCATTTCTACAAATGCTGACAGAGAGACCGTGAGGAGTAGGGTCTGCTACCTAATCCTGCCTAATCAGAAGAGGGTTTTATTTCCTGCCTTAATGTCTCCTTTCCTCGCTGTTAGTGAGTTGCGTTCTAAGTGTATATGTTGCGTGTAGGTGGCTCTAATGGATGAGAGTGTACTGTAATGCCTGATCTGTGCTGTACGACGTGAGAGAAAAGGAGAAACCCGGTGCCGACGCAAAGACTACTTGCCTGGAATACCGACAGGGGGCAGTCGTGCGTAGCGCACCATTCAACGGCCACGTCACCGTCAACAGTGTCACAAAAATTCACTTCACGAGACATTGCGGGGAGGCTTGCAGATTAATCCAGGACGTTGACGTGATCTCGTGTCTCACTGGCTGTGAAAATTTCTTCTACTACCAGAATTGGAATTGCTGCCTCCGAGCAGAGCGTGACGTCACTGGCTACTGCTATTGTTGTTGTGGTCTTCAGTCCAGAGACTGGTTTGATGCAGCTCTCCATGCTACTCTATCCTGTGCAAGCTTCTTCATTTCCAAGTAACTGCGGCACCCGACATCCTTCTGAATCTGTTTAGTGTATTAATCCCTTGGTCTTCCTCTACGATTTTTACCCTCCACGCTGCCCTCCAATACTAAATTGGTGATCCCTTGATGCCTCAGAATGTGTCATACCAACAGATGTCTTTTTCTACACAAGTTGTGTCACAACCTGCAGCCCTGCAGGATTCACGGTGTCATTTCCCTCCAGCACTACTTCAGACATTAGACGAATCCATGCCACGTCGTACTGCGGCACTTCTTCGTGCTTACGGGGGCCCTACACGACACTAGGCAGGCGAACCAATTTCTTCGGCTCTTCAGTGTATAATAATATAGATGTGATATCATCATAGGTGGAAAGAATACATTGAAAGCCTCTATGAGGGTAAAGATTTGTCTGATGTGATAGAAGAAGAAACAGGAGTCGATTTAGAAGAGATAGGGGATCCAGTATTAGAATCGGAATTTAAAAGAGCTTTGGAGGACTTACGGTCAAATAAGGCAGAAGGGATAGATAACATTCCATCAGAATTTCTAAAATCATTGGGAGAAGTGGCAACAAAACGACTATTCATGTTGGTGTGTAGAATATATGAGTCTGGCGATATACCATCTGATTTTCGGAAAAGCATCATCCACACAATTCCGAAGACGGCAAGAGCTGACAAGTGCGAGAATTATCGCACAATCAGCTTAACAGCTCATGCATCGAAGCTGCTTACAAGAATAATATACAGAAGAATGGAAAAGAAAATTCAGAATGCGCTAGGTGACGATCAGTTTGGCTTTAGGAAAAGTAAAGGGACGAGAGAGGCAATTCTGACGTTACAGCTAATAATGGAAGCAAGGCTAAAGAAAAGTCAAGACACTTTCATAGGATTTGTCGACCTGGAAAAAGCGTTCGACAATATGAAATGCTGCAAGCTGTTCGAGATTCTGAAAAAAGTAGGGGTAAGCTATAGGGAGAGACGGGTCATATACAATATGTACAACAACCAAGAGGGAATAATAAGAGTGGACGATCAAGAAAGAAGTGCTCGTATTAAGAAGGGTGTAAGACAAGGCTGTAGCCTTTCGCCCCTACTCTTCAATCTGTACATCGAGGAAGCAATGATGGAAATAAAAGAAAGGTTCAGGAGTGGAATTAAAATACAAGGTGAAAGGATATCAATGTTACGATTCGCTGATGACATTGCTATCCTGAGTGACAGTGAAGAAGAATTAAATGATCTGCTGAACGGAATGAACAGTCTAATGAGTACACAGTATGGTTTGAGAGTAAATCGGAGAAAGACGGAGGTAATGAGAAGTAGTAGAAATGAGAACAGCGAGAAACTTAACATCAGGATTGATGGTCACGAAGTCAATGAAGTTAAGGAATTCTGCTACCTAGGCAGTAAAATAACCAATGCCGGACGGAGCAAGGAGGACATCAAAAGCAGACTCGCTATGGCAAAAAAGGCATTTCTGGCCAAGAGAAGTCTACTAATATCAAATACCGGCCTTAATTTGAGGAAGAAATTTCTGAGGATGTACGTCTGGAGTACAGCATTGTATGGTAGTGAAACATGGACTGTGGGAAAACCGGAACAGAAGAGAATCGAAGCATTTGAGATGTGGTGCTATAGACGAATGTTGAAAATTAGGTGGACTGACAAGGTAAGGAATGAGGAGGTTGAAAACACTGATAAGAAGAAGGGACAGGATGATAGGACATCTGCTAAGACATGAGGGAATGACTTCCATGGTACTAGAGCGAGCTGTAGAGGGCAAAAACTGTAGAGGAAGACGGAGATTGGAATACGTCAAGCAAATAATTGAGGACGTAGGTTGCAAGTGCTACTCTGAGATGAAGAGGTTAGCACAGGAAAGGAATTCGTGGCGGGCCGCATCAAACCAGTCAGCAGACTGATGACCAAAAAAAAATCATCATGTAATGTTACTATTCGTATCTTCCGTATTTTCATTATCTGCACCTTAATACCTATTTATTTTGTTATCCTTTTTACATTTGTCCAATCTAGGCTCTGAAATGTTAGCAGTTTTCCATTTTTCATTATACACGCATACGACTCACTTGTACTTATGCGCTATACACTTATGCTACTTCTGTGTCTGGAGTCAGTCGATTTTCTGTAACATGTTTTATTAATTTTCCACATTGAATGCATGTAGTAGCACTACCTATATCATTGATTTGCTTTGTTTTTCATAACACTACTCTATGACTTGCTTACAGTTGTCTGGTGAACTGTTATTAATATGCTTTCACATCTGGCACTCTCTCTCTTGACTACGGATATCTGTTGGTTCTCTTGATGTCCAGTATCCTATTGATATGACAGGACATCTCACTGGCTTACAATATGAACTTTATAAGTACTAGGTAATACAAACTCATGTATAACTCAGTGTACTGTATGCGTTTCTGGTTGTTTCGTGCTACTTTTCTGAATGCAGATAGAGCGATTAAGTGTTTTTTATTCCAGTCTTTGATCACAATATCAGTTCTTTAGACGATGACCGGTTTCAGTCCGTAATCACTATCCTCAGATCTATAATATAAAAATATATACCCTTAGTGAGCAGTGTGTCTTTCAACATAATGCAGCAATACATATCACACTATACTATCATACAGCCAGGGAAATGTACAGATAAAATACGGTAAAACGTACCTTTTTTACACCATGTCCTAAAGTGATAAGGTCATAATGGCATCGTCAAAACATAGAAATATAATCAGCACAGCATCGTCACATAGATCTAAAATAAGATGTAGAATAGGTCACATCGTCCACACAGTCATTATTGCAACTGGCTACTGAAGTGCAGTAGCTGCCAGAAATCTGTTTAGCTGCCAGAAATCTGTTTGCATACATCCTCCCTTGATGTCGCTACTGTGGGCTTAGATGTAGCCATCATTTATGCAAAAAACATAATCTGATAAAAATACATTATGTAAAATACATGAGCAGACTTTTAAAATTGATAACTATCATAGAAACCAATTGTGATACATTAGAAGACGAATACAGTTACCCATATAAAATTATTAAAAGAAAATATATGAATAGAATAAGATCGATCCTTTTTACGGTGAATTCACGGTCAACAATTAATATACGTAATAGAATGCATGTAGAAACCTATAAATTCCCTATGAAAGATAAAATGTCTATACGACAGCTGAAAAAAAGACAGATCAATGATCTTCGCCCTCTGTTGGGTCGGCCGCAAAGATGTTATTTAGGCGCGCACCGATCATAAGAACTTAACCACTAGACGGCTTTACATACAATGTGATATTTCTCCCACAGAAAACTTTTAAACGACATATTAACAGCCAATACATAAAATTATATAGTCTGGTTATACATTCAATGGGTAGGTATGACATAATCAGTTACAGGATTAGTGCGATTAATGTATGGAAGTAAGGCAAATGCCTATGGTCCTAGCAGACCGTCTTGAGGTAGCTATTTTAGTGACTCTTCCATAATTTGTGTTGAGCAGTGGAGTGGAGAATGTCGGCTAGTAGTGAGCGGCTAGCTCGGCCTTGCGTCCCGGATGTTTGGCGCAGTCACCGGCGATCGCCAGCTTTCACCGGACTGCAGTCATTGCGATTGTTATCCTAAAACTTCACAGCTTCCTCCAGCGTGCATAACCACAACGGGCAAAAAATTAGCGCACGCTGACAACGTGTAACACCGCCGGTAATGACCTCAGTTCGAGATGAAGTGTGTCCACAAGTTTCATATATGCCGTGTCCATTGAACTCGTAGAGGTACCAAATTGCGAGATTCTCTCGCAGTTCCAAATAGTTCCAGACATTTCTGTGGGGTTAAAATCGGGCAGCATCGGATGCTATTCGAGAAAGCATGCACGAGTATTCGTCAATCCAGGTATGTACGAGGTGCATTCAAGTTCTAAGGCCTCCGATTTCTTTTTTTTCTAATTAACTACTCACCCGAAATCGATGAAACTGGCGTTACTTCTCGACGTAATCGCCCTGCAGACGTACACCTTTTTCACAACGCTGACGCCATGATTCCATGGCAGCGGCGAAGGCTTCTTTAGGAGTCTGTTTTGATCACTGGAAAATCGCTGAGGCAATAGCAGCATGGCTGGTGAATGTGCGGCCACGGAGAGTGTCTTTCATTGTTGGAAAAAGCCAAAAGTCACTAAGAGCCAGGTCAGGTGAGTAGGGAGCATGAGGAATCACTTCAAAGTTGTTATGACGAAGAAACGTTTGCATAACGTTAGCTCGATGTGCGGGTGCGTTGTCTTGGTGAAACAGCACACGCGCAGCCCAACCCGGACGTTTTTGTTGCAGTGCAGGAAGGAATTTGTTCTTCAAAACATTTTCGTAGGATGCACCTGTTACCGTAATGCCCTTTGGAACGCAATGGGTAAGGATTACGCCCTCGCTGTCCCATAACATGGACACCATCATTTTCAGCACTGGCGGTTACCCGAAATTTTTTTGGTGGCGGTGAATCTGTGTGCTTCCATTGAGCTGACTGGCGCTTTGTTTCTGGATTGAAAAATGGCATCCACGTCTCATCCATTGTCACAACCGACGAAAAGAAAGTCCCATTCATGCTGTCGTTGTGCGTCAACATTGCTTGGCAACATGCCACACGAGCAGCCGTGTGGTCGTCCGTCAGCATTCGTGGCACCCACCTGGATGACACTTTTCGCATTTTCAGGTCATCATGCAGGATTGTGTGCACAGAACCCACAGAAATGCCAACTCTAGAGGCGATCTGTTCAACAGTCATTCAGCGATCCCCCAAAACAATTCTCTCCACTTTCTCGATCATGTTGTCAGACCGGCTTGTGCGAGCCCGAGGTTGTTTCGGTTTGTTGTCACACGATGTTCTGCCTTAATTAAACTGTCGCACCCACGAACGCACTTTCGGCCCATCCATAACTCCATCACCACATGTCTCCTTCAACTGTCGATGAATTTCAATTGGTTTCACACCACGCAAATTCAGAAAACGAATGATTGCGCGCTGTTCAAGTAAGGAAAACGTCGCCATTTTAAGTATTTAAAACAGTTCTCATTCTCGCCGCTGGCGGTAAAATTCCATCTGCCGTACGGTGCTGCCATCTCTTGGACGTATTGACAATGAATGCGGCCTCATTTTAAAACAATGTGCATGTTTCTATCTCTTTCCAGTCCGGAGAAAAAAAATCGGAGGCCTTAGAACTTGAATGCACCTCGTAAGTGTGTACCACTACGAACACAACAATTGTCATACTGGAAGACGGTAGGATCCACAACTTACTTATCGTGAAGATGTAGAAGAAAAGAAAACACGTGCTCACTGAGAATGTTAAAATATTCATCCTGGTTCATATTCACAATAACCCGAGTTATGGTACGAAAAACGCCTCTAGCCTGATCTCCACCTTCCACGCGCTGTAACTGTTGTCGCACCCGACGCCTTGCATCATTTAACAGGCAAAGTGGCAATTCGCCCGACCGCATTACAGGTATCGAGGCAACTGCTGTCCAGTTTCTATGTTGTTTGGCCCGTTGAAGACGTGCATCTTTATATACCCCTGCGAGCAGCGGCCTTTACGAGATAGTCAACTCCAAATATTCACTGCGTGCAGTTCCTTTCGAAATGTTCAGTCTGAAACTGGTTGAGACTGACCTGCATTCAACGAAAATGTTAATTCCTGTCGAGTTGACAGCCGATGTCATTGACACTCGCTTGTATTCTCTGTCGGTTAGGACGTTTTACAGTCGCTCTTGTTACTCGGTGTTACATGGCTGCGTGTTGTACAGACATGTTGGACTGATACAGCAACAAATCGGGCAACTTGGTTCACAGAATGCTCATGGGCACGTCCTAATACAATAGATGTTTTCGACCACTCTGTCAAGTCTCTTGATCGCCCTATCTTGCCGTGCTGATTCGGCTATGAAGGGTAGCAATTTTACTCTACCTATAGCTCTCCAGAACGACCAGTGCACTCTTTCGAGACGTGATCAATATTCTAATTTTGTCCGGTGGCCATATTGACTGTACTGGCTGAACCACTGCTAGCCATTGAGGCGAAACGTCACTGTGGAGCGCAACGAGTTTTACAGTGTGTTCATAGTATATGGATAGTGCCGGTGAAAAAAACAGGTTGGCTTTAACTAAGTGTTTTTGAGAGTCTCGCTTCTACCTTTTAGTGAGACAATAACTGTATTCATTTCAGACCTTGTAGCAGTTCCGTGAATCAGATACGTCGCGTCGTGTCAGGCAAGGGACACTCAGTCATATGGCCTTCCTTGTATCCGCCTGACATTTGCTGCCAGTTCACTCATGAACTTTCGCAGAATCTTTCTTTGACTCAGCCTAAATCTGCTGCGGAGCTAAACCTGCGTGATCGTACTGCTTCGTAACCTTTCGTATTTTTAAATTCCTTTATAAAACATATCATTTTTGTACAGGAATATTGGTATTTAATTTCTCAGACGTGCTTCGTCTTTTATGTACGTGGCATCTTCGGGGTTCTGGAATAGCGCACAGTTTTGTTTCTACAAACATAAATCATTGATACTAAACCGATGGTTGTCATAATTTTTAACATAAATAAATGGAACTTACAGTTATTTTTTGCTCGTCCTGACCATTTCTGTGCCTTGTGTCACGTACTTACACGTTGAAACACGTATTTCCAGCTTACTTAGGAAGTAAGTCACGTGGAAATGATCGTTCTATTGGTTTTTCAGACTTTGTTTTGTATGTTGATGTGACGTGAACACTTTACTGACTATCTTGCAATCAATTAGGTTGTTTTACGCGCGAAAAGTGGTGGTTTTTATAACTGAATTCTTTGCTTCCTTGGCATTTGTTGACTTAAATGCGTGTAGAATCGTTTTTTATTTTCTTTTCTTCTTTTTTCTTCTAAGTGAATAGGCGTCGAATTTTCGTAAGTGAAGTACAAGGCGTCTTACACTCTCTGACCCTGTGAGACAAAACACAGAACTCGACAGAACGAGCAAAAAAGTTGTAAATACTATTTTATTGACGTGAAAAAATTAGGCCATGAACTATTTTAAGTCGATACTTAACGTATCTAAAGATGAAACAGTACCCACTTAATATGCCTTTGACAGAAAAGGCGAGACGCGTCTGAGAAAAATCATCGCGAAAAAGGCTTTTTGTTTGCAAACGAATATTTATTAAGCTTCTGGGGAAGTGGCCGCTCCATTAAACTTTTTATGTTCCATATTGTCCCTTCGAGACATTTTACATATGTGGCAGCTAAATAGGGGACACGCCTGAAATGTTGGTTGTGGTGACGGACGGATCATTAGCGTACACCTAGGTCTAGGTTTCTAAGTTGGGTTGGAAGGTGGTAATTTGGTTGTGGGCTGGCGAAGCCAACAAATTTTAATGCGAAATAAAGGTTGCGCAAACAGACTGGGCTACTGCTTAGCCTGATGACAACTACAGCTATAGCCTCATACGTAATGCTCTCTGTTATATTTTACACAATTTTCGTTATAAAAGATATAACTGCAAGGTAAATTCGCAAAACTTATATTGAATAATGGACCGGTCTACGACAAGAGTCCGCAGCTCGTGGTCGTGCGGTAGCGTTCTCGCTTCCCGCGCCCGGGTTCGATTCCCGACGGGGTCAGGGATTTTCTTTGCCTCGTGATGACTGGGTGTTGTGTGATGTCCTTAGGTTAGTTAGGTTTAAGTAGTTCTAAGTTCTATGACCATAGATGTTAAGTCCCATAGTGCTCAGAGCCATTTGAACCATTTTCTCCGACAAGTTTTTTGATGCATATTACGTAAATATTTCGTTCATAATTACAAGATACAAGGGGAGAGAGGTCTATACGTAACTTCTACCGACAGAGGTACGTGACTAATGCCACACTCAACTTTTATTTTTTCAGAATGGTTTTAGACTTATCGAAGCACAGCTCACTTAATTTATTTTCATTTAAATGGAAACAATCTCATAAGATGGAAAAATTAACGGGAATACTCAGAATATATCTCTCTCGGTCAAATTAGAGCGTCTTACTAAAGTATTTTGATACTACTGCGCAGTTCATCAGTGATGAGAGAAACCACCATTTTAAGGGCATTCAGTGTAATGTTATTTCTGCACAGTGTATGCAATTCTCTAAAGGGACATGGGATCAGACAATCACTAAAACAACTCTACATCTGTCGCAAGTTAAAGAAATTAAATATCGTCTCTTAACAGAGTTTAACGAAGACGGATGGAGAATATCTCAGAGAGCACTGCAGAGATCTCTGTAGATTCAAGGGCGCTGAACATGCTACAAATAAATATGCGTTCTAGAAAAATTGCCGTTGATCGCAAATCTGATTAAAGACAACTGAGTATTGAGCGGTTTTGAGGAGCTAAAGGTATACTTCTGTCTGAGTATCAAACACGTATATAGTTCCGAAAGCAGTTAATTCTGATTTAGTTTTAACAGGAGTTTTGTCATCTGCGTCTCTCTTGGGAGGGGGAGGGGGGCGGGGGAAGATGAAAGTAGTTGCGGCACCACCCTCTAGATTCTTCTTTTTTTTCAGTTTCTATGCTACTCTTACTGTACATCCTCCACGCGTGCAGTTACAGTTACCGTCATCCACAATCTTCTTCAGTATGTGATATAGCAACTTAGAGGTTTAGACTTTAGAATATTAGCCAGATAGATTTTTACCACCAAATCGTTTCACTCCATCGAAAGGTCTTACACATGAAAACAGCCAGGGCCAACTGAATTCTCGATTTGTCCCTTTTGAACGCTGTTTTCATATGTTGAAACGGACGTGGGATTCAGGTCTGGATATGTGGAATGCCAAGCGCAAACAATACTCAGCTCTTAATAAATGACGTCAAGGACAACTGTATCCTTTTCCCAAAGTACGCCACAGTGGACATCCTGGAAACCGTCAAAGATGAACGTGAATGCCACCATACATTATACTCTGATTTCTTCCTTACTACAGATTCATTTAAAAATTTCGTTTTACGTCATAACAAAACATATGATCTATAATTTCATAATACGAATCGTTTTATTTATAGTAGCTTTCGAAATATGATAATACAGAAGACTGATGAAGATAAGATAGGTACGAGGGGCGTTTGGAAAGTCCGTACAAAGTCCGAGAGATGGCACCACCGGCGCGTATCGAGGTCATGTTTAGTTAGTAGCATCTTTGGAAAGAACGCACACCAAGTTTCAGCCATACTGGTCTATTTCTTTGTGTTTGGCATTCGTGTGAATCAAGGAAGTTAAGTGATTGCCAAAAAATGGACGAAAAAGAATTGCGTGTGGTGTTTAAACATTACTTTATGAAAAGCAAAACGCCTCAGGAGACTAAAGAGAAGCTTGATAAACATTTCGGTGAATCAGCACCTTCGATTAGAAAAGTTTATAAGTGGTTTCAAAATTTTCGGAGTGGCCATATGGGCAAAAGTGGTGCTGAACGTTGTGGACGCTCTGTGGAGGTTACGAATCCAGAAATCATTGATAAAATCCGTGATATGGTGATGGATGACAGAAGAGTTAAGGTGCATGAGATTGCTAGTGATGTGGGCATCTCGAATGAATGGGTACATAATATTTTGCATAAACGTTCGGACATGAGAAAGCTATTCGCAAGATGGGTTCCGCGATTGCTCACGCTTGACCAAAAACGGAATCGTGTGAAGTGTTCCAAGGATGGTTTGTAGCTGTTCAGGAAGAATCCACAGGACTTTAAGCGTCGTTTTGTCACTGAGGATGAAACATGGATACATTACTATATTCCTGAGACCAAACAACAGTCTAAACAATGGGTTACCAAGGGAGAATCTGCTCCAAAAAAGGCGAAGCTCATTCCTTCGGCCGGAAAGTTTATGGCGGCTGTCTTTTGGGATTCGCAAGGGATAATTCTCACCGAATATCTGGGAAAGGGTAAAACTATTACAGATGCATATTATTCATGGTTATTGGACTATTTGAAAACCGAGCTACAAGAAAAAAAGTCCTTTTCCATCACGACAGTGCACCAGCACACACCTCAGCAGTTGTGATCGTAAAATTAATGAAAATAGGATTCCAACTCGTTTCACATCTCCCCTATTCTCCAGACTTGGCTACCTCGGACTACTATTTGTTCCCCAATTTGAAGAAATGGCTGGCGGGCAAAGATTTTATTCAAATGATGCGGTGATTGCAGCAACTAATAGCTATTTTGCAGACTTGGACAATTCCTTTTATTCGGAAGACTCAACAAATTAGAACAGCGTTGGACGAAGTGCGTAAGTCTAAAAGGAGACTATGTCGAAAAATAAAAAAAGGTATAACCCAAACACGTAAGTAGTTTTTATTTTTGCACGGACTTTTCAAACGCCCCTCGCAAGTCTAATAGCTAAAGACGAGGCACTGAATCGAATTGTGGAAAAAACAAAATGTATGGCGCAACGTGACTAAAATATGAAATCGATTAATGGGAGAAATCGTGGGACACAAAAACATGGTCACTTTGGTAACGGAAGAAAGTGAGAAGGGTACAATTTGTAGAGAGCGACCAAGGCTCAAATATTGTAAGTAGGGTCCAGTGGATGCAGGTTCCATTAGTTACACAGAGTTGCGGATAAATAGCGAGGAGAGCTGTCTCAGATAAACCTCCACACTAATGGCCACATCAGCAATCATTACAATAGCACTTTTGATGCATGTCACGTTCAATACTATTTTACATACGTATTATGAAAATATTTCCATTTCTTGGTTATATAGTAAAATGATTTTTAATCGGTCTTATTCACATCGCTGTTTAGTTCATTGTTTTAGAACAATTTTCAAGGAGCTGAAAGTAAAATGAAACACTCGTCCGAAAATTTGAGTTGTACATGTATCGTAAAGAGCATACCGGAGACCTTTACGGGGGAAGAACTCTTATTACGCTACTGGCCATTAAAATTAGTACACCAAGAAGAAATGCAGGTGATAAACGGGTATTCATTAGACAAATATATTATACTAGAACTGACATGTGATTACAATTTCACGCAATTTGGGTGCATAGATCCTGAGAAATCAGTACCCAGAACGACCACCTCTGGCGTAATAACGGCCTTGGTACGCCTGGGCATTGAGTCAAACAGAGCTTGGATGGCGTGTACAGGTACAGCTGCCCATGCAGCTTCAACACGATACCACAGTTCATCAAGAGTAGTGACAGGCGTATTGTGACGAGACAGTTGCAAGGCCACCACTGACTAGACGTTTTCAATTGGTGAGAGATCTGGAGAATGTGCTGGCCAGGGCAGCAGTGGAACATTTCCTGTATCCAGAAAGGCCCGTACAGGACCTGCAACATGCGGTCGTGCATTATCCTGCTGAAATGTAGGGTTTCGCAGGGATCGAATGAGGGGTAGAGCCACGGGTCGTAACACATCTGAAATGTAACGTCCACTGTTCAAAGTGCCGTCAATGCGAACAAGAGGTGACAGAGACGTGTAACAAATGGCACCCCATACCATCACGCCGGGTGATACGCCAGTAAGGCGATGACGAATACACGCTTCCAATGTGCGTTCACCGCGATGTCGCCAAACACGGATGCGACCATCATGATGTTGTAAACAGAACTTGGATTCATCCGAAAAAATGACGTTTTGCCATTCGTACACCCAGGTTCGTCGTTGAGTACACCATCGCAGGCGCTCCTGTCTGTGATGCAGCGTCAAGGGTAACCGCAACCATGGTCTCTGAGCTGATAGTCCATGCTGCTGCAAACGTCGTCGAACTGTTCGTGCAGATGGTTGTTGTCTTGAAACGTCCCCTTTTGAACAATTTATACATGACTGTGCTTAAACTGACACACAATATTTTGTTAGCGCAACGCAATCTGACTTTCAAAATTCCCTACAAAAGAATGGCCCTGACTAACATTAAACTATACCTTTCACAAATCACTTACCTCACAAAAATCTTCGCTGCTCAAGCTACTGCAATATAGCGAGCGCCACTACTGCCAGCTAAATAAAAGATTCAAACTATGGAAGGCACTAACTACTGATAGGGATAGTTAGCAAATGAAAGATATTAATAGAGAACAAACAATGTATTTACCTTGATATCATCATATATAAATATAGCAGTTCATGACAAATTTCAAAACTCCGCCATCTCTCTCCCCACATCCACCACTGCTGGCGGCTCACCTCCAACTGCACAACGCTACGCGCTGTTCACATCCAGCTGCCTAACACTACAATGGCGAGTATTACAACAATGCAAAGCAGCCACAGACTGCACACAGCACAACCAGTGATTTTCATACAGAGGTGGCGTTACCAATAAAAAAACCTAAACAGCCTACTTACAGTCTTACAAACGTCCCCATCTGTTGACTCAGAGATCGAGACGTGGCTGCACGATCCGTTACAGCCATGACATCTCGACTGCTAGTGATACGAGGCCGTTGGGATCCAGCACGGCGTTCCGTATTACCCTTCTGAACCCACCGATTTCATATTCTGCTAACAATCATTGGACCTCGACCAACGCGAGCAGCAATGTCGTGATACGATAAACCGCAATCGCAATAGGCTACAATCCGACCTTTATCAAAGTCGGAAACGTGATGGTACGCATTTCTCCTCCTTACACGAGGCATCACAACAACGTTTCACCAGGCAACGCCGGTCAACTGCTGTTTGTGTATGAGAAATCGGTTGGAAACTTACCTCACGTCAGCACGTAGTAGGTGTCGCCACCGGCGCCAAACTTGTGTGAATGCTTTGAAATGCTGCTAATCATTTGTATATCACAGCAGCTTCTTCCTGTCGGTTAAATTTCTGCGTATGTAGCACGTCGTCTTCGTGGTGTAGCAATTTTAATGGCCAGTAGTGCAAAATACCTGGGACTAACCCTCGACTGTAGACTAAAACTGAAACCCGACCTGTTAATTGTTCAACAAAAAGTCCACAATAATTTGAAACTACTAACTGGTCCAGCAACTGGATTGCATCCCTCGACTATATTGCATTCCTACAAACCCGTAAGCCGATCTATTCTCTCTTATGCCAGTATCGCCTAGATTTCCACTACCAGTCCCTCCGAATTTTCGATCACCATGCTCTCCGCCTCGGTCTCCATATCCGTTTACCCCCGCACTCTCGCATCATTGATCAATTCATTAATTTCTCCGCTCTCGTCTCCCACGCTGCACACCTTGGGATTTCCTGCATTTCTACTTCTACAGCTCTATTCTGCAAGACAGTTAAGTTATGTGGTACCACTATCGCCCCCCCGCCCTTCCCTCTTTCTACCTGTGCAGTTCAAGAATGGCACGAGGGAAGACTGATTGTCGGTGAAACTCCGCATGAGTTCTATTCTGATTTTATCTTTTTCTCGCCATGGTCAGCTCGCAAATCGTATGTTGAAACATGTTATGTGTTGCCCGAGCCGGCCGGGGTGGCCGAGCGCTTCTAGGCGCTACAGTCTAGAACCGCGCGACCGCTACGGTCGCAGGTTCGAATCCTGCCTCGGCCATGGATGTGTGTGATGCCCTTAGGTTAGTTAGGTTTAAGTAGTTCTAAGTTCTAGGGGACTGATGACCTTAGAAGTTAAGTCCCATAGTGCTCAGAGCCATTTGAACCATTTGTTGCCCGACTGTTCCTGAATGTACTCTCTCGGAATATACACTCCTGGAAATGGAAAAAAGAACACACTGACACCGGTGTGTCAGACCCACCATACTTGCTCCGGACACTGCGAGAGGGCTGTACAAGCAATGATCACACGCACGGCACAGCGGACACACCAGGAACCGCGGTGTTGGCCGTCGAATGGCGCTAGCTGCGCAGCATTTGTGCACCGCCGCCGTCAGTGTCAGCCAGTTTGCCGTGGCATACGGAGCTCCATCGCAGTCTTTAACACTGGTAGCATGCCGCGACAGCGTGGACGTGAACCGTATGTGCAGTTGACGGACTTTGAGCGAGGGCGTATAGTGGGCATGCGGGAGGCCGGGTGGACGTACCGCCGAATTGCTCAACACGTGGGGCGTGAGGTCTCCACAGTACATCGATGTTGTCGCCAGTGGTCGGCGGAAGGTGCACGTGCCCGTCGACCTGGGACCGGACCGCAGCGACGCACGGATGCACGCCAAGACCGTAGGATCCTACGCAGTGCCGTAGGGGACCGCACCGCCACTTCCCAGTAAATTAGGGACACTGTTGCTCCTGGGGTATCGGCGAGGACCATTCGCAACCGTCTCCATGCAGCTGGGCTACGGTCCCGCACACCGTTAGGCCGTCTTCCGCTCACGCCCCAACATCGTGCAGCCCGCCTCCGGTGGTGTCGCGACAGGCGTGAATGGAGGGACGAATGGAGACGTGTCGTCTTCAGCGATGAGAGTCGCTTCTGCCTTGGTGCCAATGATGGTCGTATGCGTGTTTGGCGCCGTGCAGGTGAGCGCCACAATCAGGACTGCATACGACCGAGGCACACAGGGCCAACACCCGGCATCATGGTGTGGGGAGCGATCTCCTACACTGGCCGTACACCACTGGTGATCGTCGAGGGGACACTGAATAGTGCACGCTACATCCAAACCGTCATCGAACCCATCGTTCTACCATTCCTAGACCGGCAAGGGAACTTGCTGTTCCAACAGGACAATGCACGTCCGCATGTATCCCGTGCCACCCAAAATGCTCTAGAAGGTGTAAGTCAACTACCCTGGCCAGCAAGATCTCCGGATCTGTCCCCCATTGAGCATGTTTGGGACTGGATGAAGCGTCGTCTCACGCGGTCTGCACGTCCAGCACGAACGCTGGTCCAACTGAGGCGCCAGGTGGAAATGGCATGGCAAGCCGTTCCACAGGACTACATCCAGCATCTCTACGATCGTCTCCATGGGAGAATAGCAGCCTGCATTGCTGCGAAAGGTGGATATACACTGTACTAGTGCCGACATTGTGCATGCTCTGTTGCCTGTGTCTATGTGCCTGTTGTTCTGTCAGTGTGATCATGTGATGTATCTGACCCCAGGAATGTGTCAATAAAGTTTCCCCTTCCTGGGACAATGAATTCACGGTGTTCTTATTTCAATTTCCAGGAGTGTAAATAGTACACCTGCATGTGATTCTCAGCACCTCTGTAATTTGTTGAGTATCTCCGTAATGCTTTCGCTCCGGCTTAAGGATCCCTAGACGAAACGCACCTATCTTCGTTAGATCTTGTATCTCTCTCCTTTTAATCGTACGGCAGTTGGAAGGATCCTAGAGTGATAAATAACAGTCGAGAATCGGTGGACAGAGTTTTTTGTAAGCTACTTCTTTCGTGATCAGTTAAATTTCCTTAAATCCTTCCAATGAATCTCAGTCTGGTGTCTGCTTTTCCTCTAATTTGCTTTATGTAGTCGTGCGACTTGATGTCGCTTCGGATGGTAACTCAAATGGCTGTGAGCACTATGGGACTTAACATCTTAGGTCATCAGTCCCCTAGAACTTAGAACTACTTAAACCTAACTAACCTAAGCACATCACACACATCCATGCCCGAGGCAGGATTCGAACCTGCGACCGTAGCAGTCACGCGGTTCCGGACTGAAGCGCCTAGAACCGCACGGCCACCGCGACCGGCTCGGATGGTAACTCCTAGGGATTTTACGTAGTTACCGTTTCCTGTGATTTGTCGAACAGTAGTAGACATCTTTATTTATTTATTTTTTCCCAGTACGTTATATTTATTTACGTTCAGCGTCAACTGCAAGTTCTTGCAAAAACCGTCTGCAGGTGTTCCTGTATTTCGCTACAGTGTTGTCGCTTTGCAACGTTCTTCCGCAAATAGACTCACGGAGCCTCCTGTGTTATTTACTAGCCGGGCGCGGTGGCCGTGCGGTTATAGGCGCTTTAGTCCGGAATCGCGCGACTACTTCGGTCGCAGGTTCGAATCCTGCCTCGGGCATGGATGTGTGTGATGTCCTTAGGTTTAAGCAGTTGTAAGTCTAGGGGACTGATGACCTCAGATGTTAAGTCCCATAGAGCTCAGAGCCTTTTTTGTTATTTACTAAATCATTAATATAAACACTCATTTCGAGTGCTCCTAGATTACCTTTACATCTGTCGATCCTGTTCGGCTAAGGACGACTCATTGAGTTCTTCGTAGAACTTAGAGCAACTGCATTAATTCCGTAGTTGAATTGTATCTCTAATGCGATAAATATACGAACGGAAATTACTGAAAAGTAACGCTTATACGCCTTTGCGAGTTAACGTTTCGATACTGACAGTACAATGAAAGCTCCTGCTTATTCAAAAATGGCTCTGAGCACTATGGGACTTAACATCTGAGGTCATCAGTCGCCTATAACTTAAAACTACTTAAACCTAACTAACCTAAGGACATCACTCACATCCATGCCCGAGGCAGGATCCTCCGACCGTAGCAGTCACGTGGTTCCAGACTGAAGCGCCTAGAACCGCTCGGCCACTCTGGCCGGCTCCTGCTTATTTATTGGATTTATGCAGTCGTGTAGTTTACACTTTCGTTGCGGCGTCTCCATACCGTATGTTGACACGCTGTTTTGCAGTTCACTAACTCTGACGCCTTCTCCGTTACTACGCTACTTCACTTCTGCTACCTCCGCGCACTAGAACCGAGGGCATAGCGCAATAAATTCTCCAGAGAGGAAACGCAATCCCTGAGACAAGTCGGTCTTGGCAGACTTGAGGCGAGCGTGGCAGGAAAGCCGCTTTCTATCTTGTTCTTGCGCCGACAGGCTCACTAACCTCTCGCTTCCGATTCGCTCGCCTGCGGCGCTTCGCCACAAAAAAATGGAACGATCATGTGTAGGGACCGGAAAATGTACAAGGGTCACTCCAAAAAACATGCACACTATTTTTTTTAAATCCAATTTTTATTCTACACGTTTGAAAGTTTTACAGTGTATAGATACATCCTTTAGGGACAATATTTTCATTCCTCCACATAATTTCCAACCCTCTCAACTGCCTTACGCCATCTTGGATCCAGCGCCTGCATACCCGCACGGTGAAATTCTGGACCAACCTGTTGGAGCCACTGTTTGGCAGCGTGCACAAGGGAGTCATCATCTTCAAACCTTGTTCCACGAAGAGAGACTTGCAGTTTCCCAAAGAGACGATAGTCACATAGAGCCAGGTCAGGACTGTAAGGCGGGTGTTTCAGTGTTGTCCATCCGAGTTTTGTGATCGCTTCGATTGTTTTTTGACTGACATGTGGCCGTGCATTGTCGTGCAACAGAAAAACATCCTACTTTTGCCGATATGGTCGAACACGACTCAGTCGAGCTTGAAGTTTCTTCAGTGTCGTCACATATGCATCAGAATTTATGGTGGTTCCACTTGGCATGATTTCCACAAGCAAGAGTCCTTCGGAATCGAAAAACACCGTAGCCATAACTTTTCCAGCAGAAGGTGTGGTTTTGAATTTTATTTTCTTGGGTGAATTTGCCTGATGCCACTCCATTGATTACCTCTTCGTCTCTGGTGAAAAATGATGGAGCCATGTTTCATCACCTGCCACAGTTCTTCCAAGAAATTCATCCCCACCATTCGTGTACTGTTACAAAAGTTCGCTGCATACCGTTTTTCTTGTTTCTTTGTGAGCCACTGTCAACATCCTGGGATCGCTAAGATAGTGGAGGGCGTTCGGATACTTTTGATCAAAAAGTGTATGGTGCTCTATCTGTGGAATGTTATAACCACCAAATCGCCTTCCTGCAGCACAATATAGGTAAGCACTGGAAAGCATATTGTCATCACGTGTCTCACATCATAGCCCCAGCACCCTCTCATGTAATGTCCACTAGTAGGTGTCCAGATACTTTTAATCAGATAATGTATGCAGTCAGAGAATGAAAAGTTACAGCCAATGTAAAAGTGATGTGCACACCTCCTGGTACGGAAAAATATGTCAGGGAGTGTTAATAAAGCTTCATTTCTAGCAATATCTCCTACGACTTATGGCTGTGTTATAAAAATTATCGGAGTCACTCTTTGTGGAGAGCTTGGTGTTTAAACAAGTAACATCTAGTTGCACGCTGAATTGATTAGCTGCACGCCTACCCACAGACATCCGCTGGTTCTACTGGTGAGCATGTGATAGGTCGTGTGGCTGACGCATGGATGCGGCTGGCATTGTCTCCTTAGAACCAAAACTGCTTCCGTCCCCAGCACATTACGATATGGGACTAGCACTGGAGCAGCGGCTAACATCGTGAAGAAGAGTGTGTGATCCCAGACACTACCACTCATTGGTCTCCTCACTTTTTTAAATTTATTTTAAGTAAAGACGAGTAAATACATTTTAATTTTTACTGTCTTATCCCAGCAGTGGTTTAAGCATTAAATATAATCATCGCTAGCGCTGATAATGTTGTCTGAGGCGAACATAGAAACCCTTCATTTTTAAAAAAAGTTCCTGTTTATTCATTAAAAAATGAGTAGTTGGACAATCTTGAAAAGTGGCTAGAAATACGTAGCTGAAAGCAAAGGAAGCCCCTTTCCTTACCTTACGACAATTTCTGACATAATACACTGAAACATCCCCTTAGAAAAATTTATAAATGACTGTGCTGATAAACCTCTTACGTTATTTGATTTTCAAACAGCTGAGCAAAACTGAACGTTCTCAGACATTTCTCTCTTTACTTATTCTGATCAACACCACACTGACACACAATATTTTTTTTAGCGCAACGCGATCTGACTTTCAGTAATCCCTACAAAAGAATGGCCCTGACTAACAATAACTTATACCTTTCATGAATCACCAACTTCACAAAAATCTTCGTTTCTCAAACTACTGCAATACAGCGAGCGCCAATACTGCCAGCTAAATAAAAGATTATAACTACTGAAGGCACTAACTATTGATAGGCATAGTTAGCAAATGAAAGATTTTGATAGAGAACAAACAATGTATTTACCTTAATAGTGTTCAAAAGTCATTATATATATATATATATATATATATATATATATATATATATATATATATATATATATATATATATCAGTTCATGACATCCAGTCTTACAAATTTCCTTTTTCTGACGGACACACGTCCAGATCGTCCGATCTCAAAATGCTGCCATCGTTCTCCCCACATCCACCACTGCTGGCGGCTCACCTCCGACTGCTCAACGCTACGCGCTGTTCACATCCAACTGCCCAACACTACACAAGCGAATGTTGCAACGATGAGTCCAACCAGCCACAGACTGCACACAGCACAGCAGCACAGTGAGGTGATTTTCATACAGAGCGCTACGTGGCATTACCAACATAAAAACCTAAACAGCCTACTTACAACGCGACATTCACAATGTGAAATCGTTACATTCATACCACTAGATTGGCGACTTTTAATCATTACCACTAAGTTGAATGCACGATCTGAGGTCAAACCTACAAATGAACTTAACTACCATTCACTGTCTGATCGTACGATATAGAGAATGACATTATTTTAATAGGCAATGTATGCCACGATAGTGGTCTGACGATCTGTGTTGATGATGATGATAATGGGAACTCAATCTCTGAGAGCGGCTTTGTATATCAGATGGCTCATCGCTGTGCTTCAGCTTCTGTGGTATATACATTAGATGCGTTTCCTGATCCCATAATTTAGGTATGTGCAGCTACTGTAGCGCAGACAATAGAAAATAGAACAGCTACGTGTCCTGGTCCATCATATCCTGTTCCTCTGCATCAAAGGGGCTGTTGAAAAATCGTTGGAAAAAAGACGATAAATCTAAGTATTTGCAAAAAACACGTAGAATATTTATAAATGAATGATAATGAGTGATATGGATGGACTCATGCTTTTATTCGAATGTGACAGTCTTCTTACTCTTTTTATCTCTGCTGGCAATTCACGATTATCCTTTCACTACGATGTACAGACCTCGCATGACGTGACACACACAATCGGCCTAAAAAGAGACGCGGGAAACGATGAGAGGGCGGGAGGGAATCTCGATTTTCCCGTCATATTTCAAAAAATGGTTCAAATGGCTCTAAGCACTATGGGACTTAACATCTGAGGTCATCAGTCCCCTAGACTTAGAACTACTTAAACCTAACTAACCTAAGGACTTCACACACATCCATGCCCGAGGCAGGATTCGAACCTGCGACCGTAGCAGCAGCGTGGTTCCGGACAGAAGCGCCTAGAACCGCTCGGCCACAGCGGCCGGCCCGTCATTTTTAACTCACACAATTGGGCTGGATTTAATGGGAAGGGGGGGGGGGGGGAGCGTGACCTTGAAAGTAAACTAATACGCCCACAGTGGATGGGTGACTTTCTTTTTACGGCCGTTTTTATGTCATGCCACTGGCCTACAGGCATGAGAGGTGGAAGGATAGAACCGCTTTGTTGGCACCTGATTGGTATCACGTTACATCGTGATCTCGAATTTACCACACACAGTTGTTCAAAATGGTTCAAATGGCTCTGAGCACAATGGGACTTAACTTCTAAGGTCATCAGTCCCCTAGAACTTAGAACTACTTAAATCTAACTAACCTAAGGACATCACACACATCCATGCCCAAGGCAGGATTCGAACCTGCGACCGTAGCGGTCGCACGGTTCTAGACTATAGTGCCTAGAACCGCTCGGCCACCCCGGCCGGAGGTTGTCATAGAGATGTGGGCGGGGTATCAGGTTACATCGTGGCCTCGAATATGCCGCTACTTAAAATATCAGCGAGGCACGATTGGAATCAGTCAACTCACACAAATGCCTGGGTATAACAGTTTGCAAGGATATGAAATGGAGTGATTGCATAAATTCTGTCGTATGTAAAGCAGGTGGCAGACCTTGCATTTTCCTTGAATCCTACAACAAATCAATCAGTTTACTAAAGGGATTGCTTAGAAAACACTCTTGCGACCAGTTCTAAAATATTCCTCATGTGAATGTGACTCATACCAAATACGAATATCAATGTACACAAGGAAGGGTAGCATCTATGGTCACAATTCTGTTTGGTCCATGGTAGAGGGTCACGGAGATGCTGAAGAACCTTATCTGGCAGACGCCTCTTTAATGTACGGGGTGTTGCAGGAGTGATGGTTAATATTCAGGGATATGACAGGACAGATCATTCGAATCAGAAAAGTCGAGTAAAAAATGGTTCAAATGGCTCTGAGCACTATGGGACTTAACTTCTGAGGTCATCAGTCCCCTCGAACTTAGAACTACTTAAGCCTAACTAACCTAAGGACATCACACACATCCATGTCCGAGGTAGGATTCGAACCTGCGACCGTAGCGGTCGCGCGGTTCCAACTGTAGCGCCTAGAACTGCTCGTCCACTCCGGCCGGCCAAAAGTCAAGTAAACATGGGCTCTAAAACACATACCTTAGAGCTATGAGCAATTCTTAATCTTCGGTACTGTGAAACAAGTCTCGTCTACTGCGAGCTCTTTGCTTTCCATATTTTGAGAAGTGGTAGTATGAACCAAAACAAAGGGGGGAGGGGGGGGGGGGGTTTGCTTCGGTGCGGAGACCAGACTGCGAGGTCATCGGTCTTATCGGATTAGGGAAGGATGAGGAAGGAAGTCGGCCGTGCCCTTTCAAAGGAACCATCCCAGCACTTTCCCGGAGCGATTTAGGGAAATCACGGAAAACCTAATTCAGGATGGCCGGACGCGGGATTGAACCGTCGTCCTCCCGAATGCGAGCAAAACAAGAAAAAAAAGACCAGTAAACTTATGCTCTAAAGTGCATATCTTGAAAGTTATGAGCATTGGTTCATTAGAAGAGTTGTGTTTCAAAGTAGCGAAGATGAAGAAGTGCCCAGAGCTCTAAAGGTATGCATTTAAGAGCACATGTTTACTCGACATTTTTTTCTTGTTTTGGTCCATACTATCACGTCCCAAAATATGGAAAGCAAAGAGCTTGCAGTAGAAGAGATTTGTTTCACAGTATCGAAGATCAAGAATTGCTCATAGTCCTTAAGGTAAGCGTTTTAGAGTTCATGTTCACTTCACTCTTTTATTTCGAATGATCGTTCCTGTCATATCCATGAATATTGACCATCAGTTTTGAAACACCCTGTATTTCAAGAATCAGCAATACGCTACAATCCTGTACGCCTCGCTGCCATGGGTCCCGACAAGACAAGGTTATACTCATTTCAGCGGGCACACAGGAATTTAAGGCATCACTCATCCCGCGCTCAGTGTTTGAATGGAACGAAAGCAGGCGTAATAAAGTGCAAAAATGGAAACACTCTCTGTACTCTGGCTTGCAGGGTACAGGTCTACATATAGATCCGTAACCGAGCTTGTGCTTCGTCTGTTATGAGCTAGTCGTCTATTGGACATCAAAACTAATTCCTTCTTTCTTTCTATTGTTCAATATGATTTGTCAACAGTCGAGCCCCGATAGTAGCACTAGTGAAGAAATACGTTTCTGTCGAGCTCTCGGCCACCTTGCAGTTGCTAAGTGGCAGGAAGGAAGCTGGGGATGGCGCTCCCACGTGTTGGCCTACTTGTAAGAAAGTGTGGGAACGCCGCCGCCAGAACGCTGCGGGTTGTTGTTTCTAACGCATGTCGTTACAGGTTCCTTTTGTGGCGCTTGTACCTAGGTATGGATATAAACATCAATTGGTTAAACTGGACTATTAAGTGATCTTTTTTAAAAAGGTTGAAAACAAACTACGTTTTCGTTCTACCGGGTGATCAAAAAGTCAGTATAAATTTGAAAACTTAATAAACCACGGAATAATGTAGATCGAGAGGTAAAAATTGACACACGTGCTTCGAATGACATGGGGTTTTATTAGAACAAAAAAAAAAAAGTTCACAAGATGTCCGACAGATGGCGCTGGATAGCAAAACGTCAGTGACTGCGCATGACAATCGTGTATAAAAGGAGTTGTAATGAGAGAGAGAATCAGATGCGCCAGCAGTCGCAGCATGTTGACGTTACCTGAAAAGGCGCTTTTAGTGAAGCTGTATTATCAGAATGGGGAATGTGCTAGTTCAGCATTACGATCCAATCGCCATAGCAAGGGGATTCGAACGTTGTCCGTTGACAAATGCTGCTGTGGCGAGAATGATTTCGAAGTTCGAAGCCACGAGTTGTTTAGACGATAGACCCCGTAGTGGCCGACCGAGGACAAGGCGTAATGCTGTTGAGACAGTTCAGGAAGAACTGGAGACTGTAGCGGGTTCGTCTGTGCATGGGGAAGTCAGCGCTCGTGCAGTCGCATGTCGCACCGGCATTCTATGCACTACTGTTTGGTTGGCACTTAGGCGTACCCTCCGATGCTATCCGTACACAATCCATCGGCATCATGAACTGTTAGCTGGCGATTTAGTGAAGCGGAGGCATTTGCGGTGTGGGCGTTTCAAAAGATGGCGGAAGATGACGATTGGTTGAGTAACGTGTTGTGGACCGACGAAGTTTATTTCACGCTCCGAGGGTCTGTCAGCGCCCACAACTGCAGAATTTGGGCTACCGAAAATCCTAGAACTGTCGTGGAAACTCCACTGCACGACGAGAAAGTCACGGTATGGGTTGGATTTACCACTTCTACCGTTATAGGGCCTTCTTTCTTCGAGGAAATGCATGATTCTGGTTTTGTAACTGCTACCGTGACGGGTGAGAGGTGCGCCGATATGTTGCAGAATCGCATCATCTCCAGCCTGGCTGATAAACACCTGCTGGAACGTACGATGTTTATGCAGGATGGCGCTCCATCCCATATTGCCAGTCGCGTGAAAGATCTCTTGCGCGCGTCGTTTGGTGATGATCGTGTGCTCAGCCGCCACTTTCTTCATGCTTGGCCTCCCAGGTCCCCAGACATCAGTCCGTGCGACTATTGGCTTTGGGGTTACCTGAAGTCGCAAGTGTATCGTGATCGACCGACATCTCTAGGGATGCTGAAAGACAACATCCGACGCCAATGCCTCACCATAACTCGGGACATGCTTTACAGTGCTGTTCACAACGTTATTCCTCGACTACAGCTATTGTTGAGGAATGATGGTGGACATATTGAGCATTTTCTGTAAAGAACATCATCTTTGCTTTGTCTTACTTTGTTATGCTAATAATTGCTATTCTGATCAGATGAAGCGCCATCTGTCGGACATTTTTTGAACTTTTGTATTCTTTTGGTTCTAATAAAACCCCATGCCATTCCAAGCATGTGTGTCAATTTGTACCTCTCTATCTACATTATTCCTTGATTTATTCAGTTTTCAAATTTATACTGACTTTTTGATCACCCAGTACTAGTATTTGTTAATTTCGAACCAGTTGGGCCATCCTTAGGAAACAACTGATAACATCCGCGAAAGACAATAATGTGGGGGAAACCAAACATTACAAACAAAAATACTGTGAACTCACACATCTGGACACAATATTAGGTGAGATGTGTGAAAAATCAAGCGTCGCTCGTAATGCACCAAACACGATGAATTACAATTTACAAGATGGATAGTATGACAACGACAACACACGGTATTAAAAAATATACGAATTGTGTAAGTCTGTGAGGAGAAACAAAGTACAGTATAACAATTATATTGCAGTACAAATCTGTGGAGATGAGTGTGATAAGTGGGACTGAGGTCAGCGAGTCTGTTGCTGTTTATTGAGCAAGTCAATCATGTAAAGATTTTTAAAACACTTTTGGAGACATAATAAAATTTCAGCTCGATATAAAAACACTACAGGCCATTAAAATTGCTACACCGCGAAGATGACGTGCTACAGACGCGAAATTTAACTGACAAGAAGATGATGCTGTGATATGCAAACGATTAGCTTTTCAGAGCATTCACACAAGGTTGGCGCCGGTGGCGACACCTACAACGTGCTGACATGAGAAAAGTTTCAAACAGATTTCTCATACACAAACAGCAGTTGACCGGCGTTGCCTGGTGAAACGTTGTTGTGATGCCTCGTGTAAGGAGGAGAAATGCGTACCATCACGTTTCCGACTTTGATAAAAGTCGGATTGTAGCCTATCGCGATTGTGGTTTATCGTATCGCGACATTGCTGCTCGCGTTGGCCGAGATCCGATGACTGTTAGCAGAATATGGAATCGGTGGGTTCAGGAGGGTAATACGGAACGCCGTGCTGGATCCCAACGGCCTCGTATCACTAGCAGTCTAGATGACAGGCATCTTATCCGCATGGCTGTAACTGATCGTGCAGCCACGTCTCGATCCCTGAGTCAACAGATGGGGACGTTTGCAAGACAACAACCATCTGCACAAACAGTTCGACGACGTTTGCAGCAGCATGGACTATCAGCTGGGAGACCATGGCTGACGTTACCCTTGACGCTGCATCACAGACAGGAGCGCCTGCGATGGTGTACTCAACGACGAACCTGGGTGCACGAATGTTAAAACGTCATTTTTTCGGATGAATCCATGTTCTGTCTACAGAATCGTGATGGTCGCATCCGTGTTTGGCTACATCGCGGTGAACGCACATACTGGCGTATCACCCGGCGTGATGGTATGGGGTGCCATTGGTTACACGTCTCGGTCACCTCTTATTCGCATTGACGGCACTTTGAACAGTGGACGTTACATTTCAGATGTGTTACGACCCGTGGCTGTACCCCTCATTCGATCCCTGCGAAATCCTACACTTCAGCAGGATAATTCACGACCGCATGTTGCAGGTCCTGTACGGGTCTTTCTGGATACAGAAAATGTTCTACTGCTGCTCTGGCCAGCACATTGTGGTCAATGGTGGCCGAGCAACTGGGTCGTCACAATACGCCAGTCACTACTCTCGATGAACTGTGGTATCGTGTTGAAGCTGCATGGGCAGCTGTACCTGTACACGCCATCCAAGCTCTGTTTGACTGAATGCCCAGGCGTATCAAGGCCGTAATTACACCTAGATGTGGTTGTTCTGGGTACTGATTTCTCAGGATCTATGCACCCAAATTGCGTGAAAATGTCATCACATGTCAGTTCTAGTATAATATGTTTGTCCAATGAATACCCGTTTATCAACTGCATTTTTTCTTGGTGTAGCAATTTTAATGGCCAGTAGTGTAACAGAATGGTTCAAATGGCTCTGAGCACTATGGGACTTAACTTCTAAGGACATCAGTCCCCTAGAACTTAGAACCACTTAAACCTAATTTACCTAAGGACATCTCACACATCCATGCCAGAGGCCGGATTCGAACCTACGACCGTAGCGTTTGCGCGGTTCCTGACTGAAGCGCCTAGAACCGCAGGGCCACTCCGGCCGGCTAGTGTAACAGATCTCTGTAAGTACGGATAAGCGCGAGATAATGTCTATAGTAAAGAGGAAGAATCTGGCAGTATGCTATGACAAGACTAGTAGTGAATATCGTAAAAGTATTTGGTGGGAACATGATATGAAATGAGATGAACACGCAAAACAGGTATTATGGAAGGCGAGCGGAAGACGTGCATTTGCTGAACGGCTTGTGGGAAAGTGCAATGAATCTGTAAAAGAAATTACAAACAAGATGCTGCTGTGACCAGTTCTAGAGTGTTGTTAGATATCGAACGAGGATCACAACAGCACGGTGTAGCCCATGTGGCATTGCAACTAAAATGCTCTTAGAACTTAAATAAGATTCTTTCGAATAAAGACGACCAAGAGCTCCTCAAATTTTTGTTAGGTAAATGTAGAGAAAGAATATTCGAGGGAGATATTTCCACCATTCCGCATATCATGAGAGAGATGAGGTCACATATACAAGTTATTTCTCCGTCGTTCAATGCGCGAATGAATTAAGAATGAAAATCGATACTATTGGTACGATGTACACGCCGCGACAGTGGATTTCGGAATCTATATGTGGAAACAGAATGCTGATGAATAATTAGCGCTTAATGAGTAGGGGCCATGGGAACGCATAATGTTCCCAACGACCCATCGGCTGCGCGTCTCATTTACGATTTCTGTTCTGCCTTATTCTACCCGTCCCTGCCAGCCCCAAAATGTTCAGTTTCAAATTACATCAGCATACGAGATTTCTGGAAATTTCCGTCGAAGTACCTAATAATTATAATAAAGCATGGAGACGTTTATTGAAAAGCCCACACTTATCAGAGTGAAAGCTGACATTCTTAATTCGTCGCTACTTAGCATCAACAAAAATTGTTAACAAATTTACGTAGTGGAATGCAAGTACTACTGGTGACGTAATGCCACAACTAAGTATAATGGACATGTAAGGAAAAAGAACGTTAATACTAATCTGTGAAACAAATGACAGGAGGGTATTAAAAAATCTGGTAACAGATGAAGTGGTGCGAAACAGTAGACTTAAATCGTGTGGTTAAGTGATGTTTTAGGTTGACGGCGTCCTACATAGGAGAAGTCTGAATTCAAAAGTGTAGAAGAGAAAAGCGGATAAATAAAAACTGAGATGGATAAAACTGGTGCTTTTTATTTTGGGGAGAGAGCCGTGGTAAACATGGCTATTAGTTTAACGATGAGCTTCAAATAGAGTACTGGGTGGTAAAAGAACTAAAACAAAATAAGTCTTTAAAAGTGGAATGATAAAAACGATAGTACTCTCATATCTGTTTTAGAATTACTTTGTGCGAGACGTACTGGAAATAGTGTCTGTACAGCCTACCACGCAGGAATGAACAAATACAAACAAACCGTAACCCGACACCAAGGAATTAATGGCATTTAGCTGTTGTTGTTGTTGTTGTGGTCTTCAGTCCTGAGACTGGTTTGATGCAGCTCTCCATGCTACCCTATCCGGTGCTAGCTTCTTCATCTCCCAGTACTTACTGCAACCTACATCCATCTGAATCTGCTTAGTGTATTCATTTCTTGGTCTCCCTCTACGATTTTTACCCTCCACGCTGCCCTCCAGTACTAAATTGGTGATCCCTTGATGCCTCAGAACATGTCCTACCAACCGATCCCTTCTTCTAGTCAAGCTGTGCCACTAATTTCTCTTCTCCCCAATTCTATTCAATACCTCCTCATTAGTTAATGTCATCTACCTATCTAATCTTCAGCATTCTTCTGTAGCACCTCATTTCGAAAGCTTCTATTCTCTTGTTGTCAAAACTATTTATCGTCCATGTTTCACTTCCATACATGGCTACACTCGATACTTTCAGAAACTACTTCCTGACACTTAAATCTATACTCGTTGTTAACAAATTTCTCTTTTACAGAAACGCTTACCTTGCCATTGCCAGTCTACATTTTATATCCTCTCTACTTCGACCATCATCAGTTATATTGCTCCCCAAATACCCAAACTTTTCTGCTACTTTAAGTGTCTCATTTCCTAATCTAATTCCCTCAGCATCACCCGACTTAATTCGACTACATTCCATTATCCTCGTTTTGCTTTTGTTGATGTTCATCTTATATCCTCCTTTCAAGACACTGTCCATTCCGTTCAGCTGCTCCTCCAAGTCGTTTGCTGTCTCTGACAGAATTACAATGTCATCGGCGAACCTCAAAGTTTTAATTTCTTCACCATGGATTTTAATTCCTACCCCGGATTTTTCTTTCGTTTGCTTTATTGCTTGCTCAATATACAGATTGAATAACATCGGGGAGAGGCTGCAACCCTGTCTCACTCCCTTCCCAACCACTGCTGCCCTTTCATGCCCCTCGACTCTTATGAGTGCCTTCTGGTTTCTATACAAATTGTAAATAGTCTTTCGCTCCCTGTATTTTACCCCTGTCACCTTCAGAATTTGAAAGAGAATATTCCAGTCAACATTGTCAAAAGCTTTCTCTAAGTCTACAAATGCTAGAAAGATAGGTTTGCCTTTCCTTAATCTATCTTCTAAGATAAGTCATAGGGTCAGTATTGCCTTACGTGTTCCAACTTTTCTACCGAATCCCAACTGATCTTCCCTGAGGTCGGCTTCTACCAGTTTTTCCATTCGTCTGTAAAGAATTCGTGTTAGTATTAAAGACGGAAAATTGAAATCGAGATCAGTTTTAAGAAAACATTTCTCGTTGACTTCAGAAATGAGGAACTGTGCCAGAGTTAACAATCAGGCCATTTTTACAACGGATATGTCGTCACCGTGGCCAAAATAAAGTTCCCTGTTGAATGTTAGCCGGTTGTGTCACACTACGGACAGTGTTTGCAGCCAATGTAGGCAATCAGTTCAAGGGCACTCTCTGCACCCAGCTTGCGCCAGCTCATACACGTTTACCGGCGTGACTCGTCTTAGTCCAAAACACTTATATTAATTTACTGAGATACCGTCTTTCTGGCTTTGAATACTTTGATTACTTTGTAATTCACACTTACGTATTTGACAGAGGGTTCTTGGAACCCATTCATACAATTTCTCTGCCGTCCCACTATCAAACAGCATGTGCAAAAATGAAAAACCGAATTTTTCTGTGAGGGTACTGATTTTTCTTATTTTATTACGGTTATCATTTCTCCTTATGTAATGGGAGTCAACAAAGTATTTTCGGATTCGGAGGAAAAATATAGTGATTAAATTTTTGTGAAAAGATAGTGCCGCAATGAATAACGCCTTTGTTTCAATGGTTGTCACCACAACCCGCTTACCATACCCGTGATTCTTTCTCCTTTATTTCGAGATAATACAAAACGAGCTGCCCTTCTTTGAAATTTTTCGATGTCTTCCGTGAAACCTATCCATTAAGGATTCCATATTCCAGAAATGCACGGACAGGGGTAGCTGCTGTACTAAAGCGTTTGCAAATACAGCAGACAGTGAAATACAATGTACGTGGGTGGATACATGTCATTTAAGGAGTTCTTTGTCATTTCATATTTTTTATGCATTTAACGGAATGCAGTCTCTGTACGGTGACATTCAAACCGAAGTTACTCAGGGTGACCTACTCTTGGTGATAGAAAATCGATCTGGATATTGTTCGTTTATTTCTGTTTACTTTGTCTGTAGTGTATGACGACCGAAGCAACATGAGGCCCGTCACAGGCTTTTATAGGAAGGTTGCAACGGCAGACGTGCAGGAAGACACGAAAATAGTCCTTGATTGGTACAAGAACTGACAGTTGCTCCAGAACGTATATAAATGTAACGTACTGCACACGTGGGGGCAAATCACTGGAAACAGTAAGAATTGTGAAATAAGCAAGGAATGACCGTCCAGGGTGAAATGATAACATAAAACAAATTGTAGGAAAAGCAGGTGCCAGGAAGAAATGCACTGGAAAATCTCAAGGAAATATACACTACTGGTCATTAAAATTGACACACCACGAAGATGACGTGCTACAGACGCGAAATTTAACAGACAGGAAGAAGATGCCGTGATATACAAATGATTAGCTTTTCAGAGCATTCACACAAGGTTGGCGCCGGTGGCGACACCTACAACGTGCTGACATGAGGAAAGTTTCCAACCGATTTCTCATGCACAAACAGCAGTTGACCAGCGTTGCCTGGTGAAACGTTGTTGTGACGCCCCGTGTAAGTAGGAGAAATGCGTACCATCACGTTTCCGACTTTGATAAAGGTCGGATTGTAGCCCATCGCGATTGCGGTTTATCATATCGCGACATTGCTGCCCACGTTAGTCGAGATCCAATGACTGTTAGCAGAATATGGAATCGGTGGGTTCAGGAGGGTAATACGGAACGCCGTGCTGGATCCCAACGGCCTCGTATCACTAGCAGTCTAGATGACAGGCATCTTATCCGCATGGCTGTAACGGATCGTGCAGCCACGTCTCGATTGCTGAGTCAACAGATGGGGACGACTGCAAGACAACAACCATCTGCACGAACAGTTCGACGTTTGCAGCAGCATGGAGTATCAGCTCGGAGGCCATGGCTGCGGTTACCCTTGATGCTGCATCACAGACAGGAGCGCCTGCGATGGTGTACTCAACGACGATCCTGGGTGCACGAATGGCAAAACGTCATTTTTTCGGATGAATCCAGGTTCTGTTTACAGCATCATGATGGTCGCATCCGTGTTTGGCGACATCGCGGTGAACGCACATTGGAAGCGTGTATTCGTCATCGTCATACTGGCGTATCACCCGTCGTGATGGCTTGGGGTGCCATTTGTTACACGTCTCTGTCACCTCTTGTTCGCATTGACGGCACTTTGAGCAGTGGACGTTACATTCAGATGTGTTACGACTTGAAAACGTCTGGTCAATGGTGGCCGAGCAACTGGCTCGTCACAATACGCCAGTCACTACTCTTGACGAAGTGTGGTATCGTGTTGAAGCTGCATGGGCAGCTGTACCTGTACACGCCATCCAAGCTCTGTTTGACTCAATGCCCAGGCGTATCAAGACCGTTATTACGCCAGAGGTGGTTGTTCTGGGTACTGATTTCTCAGGATCTATGCACCCAAATTGCGTGAAATTGTAATCACATGTCAGTTCTAGTATAATATATTTGTCTAATGAATACCCGTTTATCACCTGCATTTCTTCTTGGTGTAGTAATTTTAATGGCCAGTAGTGTAATTCATCTACTAAAGAAGTGCCTTACAAAACAGACGTTCAAAGCATTCTTGAGTACTGCTCGTCAGTCAGATTCCCTTTTCAGGACAAGATGCAACGAAATGCGGCGCGTTTCGTCACAGGATCATTTAGTCAGCTGCTCAACAAAGTTGGCAGACCTTACGAGAGGGGCGTTGTGCATCACGTAGACGTTTATTGTTGAAATCCAGAGACAATACGTTCCAGGAAGAGTCAGTAAACATATGACTTCCCACTGCATAGTCTCACGATATGACGACGACGAGATAGGGTGACTACAGCTGATGCTGAGGATTCCTGCCTGTTGTCCTGCCCACGCGAGGGAAAAGATAGAGCTACGGATGTTGAGCATCCCTGTACTCTTATCTTGTCTGTACCGTTTTCGTGCACGTTTGACTTCCCACATGGGGCTATACTACAGACAAATATTTTCAAAAAATTGCTTTCGCCGTCATTACTTATTTTGCAGCCGAATAGCAAAACTCGCCTACTACTTTCAGTGTCTCATTTCGTAATCTTAATTCCCACTGCGTTGCCTGATGTAATTTGACTGCCTTCCATTTCACTTGTTTTTCTATTGTTCATGTTCCTGATATAATCTGTTGTGGATTGGCAAGAGAGCCAACCCACTATGAGAGGAAGCCGAAAGGCACGCGTTTTAGCTCACGCAGGCTGGCGTGAGGTCTGGAACAGGACAAGGAAGTTAGACTTTAGCAAAAAAAGGACGTAGCTGTTGGAATACTTAACTTTAATCCGTAAATGGTGAACATCGCTCTTGACGGTACATGTTTTACAGCATCAATAGTAACTGGTAATGGCGCCTTGCTAGGTCGTAGCAAATGACGTAGCTGAAAGCTATGCTAACTATCGTCTCGGCAAATGAGAGCGTATTTTGTCAGTGAACCATCGCTAGCAAAGTCGGCTGTACAACTGGGGCGAGTGCTAGGAAGACTCTCTAGACCTGCCGTGTGGCGGCGCTCGGTCTGCAATCACTGATAGTGGCGACACGCGGGTCCGACGTATACTAACGGACCGCGGCCGATTTAAAGGCTACCACCTAGCAAGTGTGGTGTCTGGCGGCGACACCACATAATCTCTTTTCAAGACACTGTCTGTTGCATTTCACGGATCTTCCAAGTCCTTTGCACCTGTGGCCCTTCATCATACCTGCCTTCTGATGCTGCACCCGAGCAGAGAACCCCAGCGTTTTTATTGTGAAAAACAGACATCAGTTACTATGAAAGCATGGTTTGGTTCCGAAGCCATGATCGGATAACCTAATTGATTAAGGCGGCTGCTCTCGATAAGGGCTCGAACCTCACGCCCTCGCGCAAATTATATCGCGAGGCGTTATTTTTCACTAACAGATCGACTGTGACATCTAATGTACTTAGCAGAAAACATTTACCTACGTCAGAAGCAAAATATTAATGATGAATTATTTCACACGTTTTTGCCGTATCGTTCTGCTGGACGTCTTTCCGAGCAGTTGTGTTGTTATTCTCGACTACAACCGCATTCCTTACTGCCCACTCGCTAATCGTGGGCCGCATCGTCTGGACTCAACTTCCTGCATTCGCTTTGAAAGTAGCAGCAGAAGTCACGTGCGAGGAAAAATACTGTACTCGTGACGTGTATGTTATCTGTCCTTGTCCGCTAATACTGTGTTTCGTTCTATACAGTTCCGAACTCCCGTTTGGTACTCGCAAAGCATCTAACCAGATTTGTAATTGGATTCAGAACTTCAAGACAGAACTCAAAACGTCGTTCTTAACGGTACGAAATCGTAAACGTAATTCAGGGGTACCTTAAAGGGCCGTTACCCAGTAACCTATGTAATCGTGTGAAGCGAACTAATGTGGAATGACCACATAAAACTAGTTGTAAGAAAAACAGATGCCTGATTGAGATTCATTGCGAAAATGTTAGGGAAATGTAATTCATCCACGAAACAACGTAATTCAGGGGTACCTTAAAGGGCCGTTACCCAGTAACCTATGTAATCGTGTGAAGCGAACTAATGTGGAATGACCACATAAAACTAGTTGTAAGAAAAACAGATGCCTGATTGAGATTCATTGCGAAAATGTTAGGGAAATGTAATTCATCCACGAAACAACTGACTTAAACAACACTCGACACACCGATTCTTACGTTTTATAAAATGGTTCAAATGGCTCTGAGCACTATGGGACTCAACTGCTGTGGTCATAAGTCCCCTAGAACTTAGAAATACTTAAACCTAACTAACCTAAGGACATCACACACATCCATGCCCGAGGCAGGATTCGAACCTGCGACCGTAGCGGTCGTGCGGTTCCAGACTGTAGCGCCTTTAACCGCTCGGCCACTCCGGCCGGCTCTTACGTTTTATATTCAAAAATTTTCTTCACAATTATTTAAAAACTTAGACAATTAGATGACAATAATTATATAACGAGTTTCGGTTGATAAACTCAATCATCTTCAGATCTGAACATTTTGAGGCTTCTTTACTGTTATTGCAAATTCAGATTCCGCAATAGTATTCTAATCATAGGCCGATAAGCGACAACTACAAATTTCTGTTTTCTGTGAAAACCGATTGCGAAGAAGAAAACAAAACAGCATATTGTTGTGTATACAATTTTCGTTTTTATGAAATTTGTATCAGAGAAACAGTTTGTTTAATGGTTTAAATGCCTGCTATCGTTAAGTCAAACGACTGCGAGAAAGAAAACAGAACCGTACATTTTCTCAGCATAGAGGAGAACAGCATTTTCTTTCTTGCAGTCTGTTTTAACAGACAACCTGCACATTGTTGTTTACTAAAATATAGCCTTTTGTCCATCTCATTGCTTATTAGAGTGTTGTGTAAATACTTGAAGAAAAGCAGTCAAGAACTTTACGAGACTTTTGCTAGCAACCTTTCCCCTTTATATGCATATTGCATATATGACTATATAATATATGTATTAAAAAGTATATAGCCTATGACCGTCCCAACGTTCATTACAGTAATGTGTAAAAATTTGAAGAAATTCGGTCAAAAACTTTTTAATAACAGCTTTTCGCCATATACATATGTATATATTTTTATATATTATATTTATTAATAATATATGTTCATTAGAATATCTTGTAAAAATTGGGAATACTCGGTCAAAAACTTTTCGGATTTTTGGAAACAACATTTCCCCTTCATACATTAAATGTATATTTATATGTGTTCAGAAACAGTCTGGAGAGCTTCTAAGGGTGTTGTAAGGTTGGTTGTGCTGAGAAACAACCGTTAAGAAAAAAATTCAATACGTTGCGCCGTTTACGAGTTAATTAGCATTTAAGTTAGCCAGTCAGGCCGTTGCGTGTACAAATCCAAGCGGTCCGCCAAAGGCGCTGTCGCCAAACGCGTAGTTCGTTTGGTTTCCTAAAACCGAACGAGAGAGCGATACAGAAACTGGACGTGGGACGGTAGATAGGGTCGAACCCAAGCCAAAGGCCGAGTAGTCTCATACGCTATCATCTCCGCTAAGAGAACAACTGACACGAACTGCATCTGGCGGGCCGCTTGAATGTGCGCACAAAACGGATTGATTGGCTAACTTCAATTCTAATTTACTCAGAAACGGCGCAACGTATCGAAGTTTTTTCATGACAGTTATTTCCAGACTGTTTATGACCACACTGCATATTAAAAAATATATGTAGTCTATATTCGTCCAAATGCTCATTAAAGTGTCATTAAAATTTTTAAGTAAATCGGTCAAGTACTTTTGAAGTTTTTGGGTACAAAGTCAAACAACAACTTGTCTTTGTATAGTAGTATAGAGTATAGTTTGTGGAATCTAATGAACAAGACATGCATATTCAACCAACAGAAGAGCAACCAAGTGCTTCTAAACCTACAAAACTCAGGAGACAAAGACGAAATTACTCTGAAAAAACACACACACAGAAATATAATATGAATATAAAAACTGTCTACGTTATCCTAGTTATAAAAGCAAACATACCATGCTGGATGGAGATGCATACAAGTGTAAGATCAAATCCAAAGGAAATAATGTCATTGTGTGCCTGACCGAGACTCGAATATTAACTTTTAGTTTATCGCGAACGGCTGCACAGACCGCCTCAGACATCCGAACACTGTCCCTGACCAACTGAAATTTCCAAGTCATCCACACACTGCTGACGTATTGTCCCAGCCTATTGTCGTCGTTACGGGCAGCGTTTCGCCGATTCCCGTAGGAGTTCGAGCGTGGTGTGCAAATGCACTGAAGGGATCATTGGCCATCCTCACCATAATTATATATGTGGTGTCAGTTCTTTTGGACACGCATGAAGGAACACACACCACATTTACAGGGCGAACATTAATAAAACCGATAAACTGCAGTGACGGGTTCCTGACTGAAAATGATGGAAAGAAGGTCCTATGTACATGTGTCCAGAAAGGGACGGTGTGCGTGCAACGACAACGTATCATGTCAGAACACAGTACAGAGCTGTGTCATATCCATATGACAACAGATCTTCAAAGTGGTCTCCATGGGATGTAATGTCATGCAGGACACACATAATCGTACTTTGGTTTACACCATGTTGGCGGGCCGCTTGCCTGGAGCTTGTCAAGGGTTCGTTCAGTCCTCCAAATCTGCTGTACGCACAGTCAACCGCGTCCCTGCACGTTAGTCTGAAAGAACCCACGATTACACAAACGCCCATAAAGGGCGTTTCAGTATAGCCGTGCTGCCTCTCGACAGTTTCTATCTGCTTGGACGTACACAAACACCATCTCGGCTTGTTCCCGACTTGAATAACGGACCATTCTGCTGCGCACAGTACGTTGAGTCAATCACAAAGCCTGCAACACGCAAGGAACACACAGCAAGTGGTCAGAGGAAGTTTCATTCATCAGCGCCATCTTCCGTGGCAACGATGCATTTCAGGACACATATTCATAGGACCTTTTTTCTTCCATTTCCAGCCAGGATACGTCCCTGCAATTTGTCGGTTTCATTAGTGTTCGCCCTGTATATATGTGGTGTCTGTTCTTTCTGACATGTCTTGACAAGTAGACAAATACATTGCAACATTAATAACTCGTTGGACAACCATTTGCTGCACCCAACTGGCACCCGTACATCTGCTTGTATAATCACTTGCGACATGATCCTTTCCAGTATCGTCTGATGGGGCACTCCGAACAATCGATCTGGCGAGACATATGGGATGTCGACCAGCCTATGGTTTTCATGCCGACGATTAGGTCCCTCTCAAACTGGCTTAACTGTGAGAAATGTCGTGTAACACGTCTACTCGGCATTCTATGCATACTAACGACCTCCTCGAGTCGGGATGTGATCGTCACATGTATGACTCGTCCATCATGCACTGTTTAAATAGGGCCCCCTACACGATTGCAATGCCACTGCAGGGTCTGTGGGTATGCAAAAAAATGGTTCAAATGGCTCTGAGCACTATGCGACTTAACAGCTGTGGTCATCAGTCCCCTAGAACTTAGAAATACTTAAACCTAACTAACCTAAGTACATCACACACATCCATGCCCGAGGCAGGATTCGAACCTGCGACCGTAGCAGTCGCACGGTTCCGGACTGCGCGCCTAGAACCGCGAGACCACCGCGGCCGGCGTAGGTATGCACTCTGGCACCAAACTTACATCATTTCGGTACCAGATCTCATTTTACTTATTTGCAAAGTTTCGCGTTTGTAAGTACTGCATATATTATTTCAGTCAAATGTGTACCTCTCTGCCAAACAGTAGTTCGTTCATTATTCTTGTGAATCTGGTGGCGGTAAGTGTCTGTTACACGGCATTGTTTGTGCGCTGGCATGTGGTTCTGTAATATATAGATTTGTTAGTCTCCAGACACCGACGAATAAACACAGCGTTCTACAGATAAATTACGTTGATGGGTGGTAGAACAGAACTACAACGTCAGTCCGTGTAATGGATGCTTTTTGTTGTATCTTCATAGCAGCCGTCATATCGCAATTTCCTGATACCTAGCTCGGTTACACGCTGCTTTTATTATTCCTTAAGCCACTGTGCGCCAATGACACCTACTGACTTATTGACCGGAATACAGGTACAGTACTGCCCACGCTACGACGATGCACTGTTCTTGTCACTCACTATGCCGCGTCTGTTGTTCTTTAATGTCATACATGAATGACGATGCTTGATAAGCGGGTATGCTACTGTACGGACTATAGGACACTTTTTACAGATAACACTTTTACTCTGCATCGCACCGTTTGGTGATGACAGTTCAGTATCAGCGATAATGTGCTGCGAATATATAGAAAGAAAGATCGTTTACCATTTAGCTACAATTTAGCAGGTCAGCAATGGGAAGCAGTTAATTCCATAAATTATCTGGGAGTAGGCATTAGGAGTGATTTAAAATGGAATGACCATATAAAATTAATCTTCGGTAAAGCAGATGCCAGACTGAGATTCATTGGAAGAGTCCTAAGGAAATGCAGTCCGAAAACAAAGGAAGTAGGTAAAAAAAAAAAAGTTCAAATGTGTGTGAAATCTTATGGGACTTAACTGCTAAGGTCATCAGTCCCTAAGTTTACACACTACTTAACCTAAATTATCCTAAGAACAAACACACACACCCATGTCCGCAGCTCGTGGTCGTGCGGTAGCGTTCTCGCTTCCCACGCCCGGGTTCCCGGGTTCGATTCCCGGCGGGGTCAGGGATTTTCTCTGCCTCGTGATGACTGGTTGTTGTGTGATGTCCTTAGGTTAGTTAGGTTTAAGTAGTTCTAAGTTCTAGGGGACTGATGACCATAGATGTTAAGTCCCATAGTGCTCAGAACCATTTGAACACACACCCATGCCCGAGGGAAGACTTGAACCTCCGCTGGGACCAGCCGCACAGTCCATGACAGTAGCACCTCAGACCGCACGGTTACAGTACACTTGTTCGCCAACTGCTTGAATACTGCTCACCGGAGTGGGATCCGTACCAGTTAGGGTTGATAGAAGAGATAGAGAAAATCCAACGGAGGGCAGCGCGCTTCGTTACAGGATCATTTAGTAATCGCGAAAGCGTTACGGAGATGATAGATAAACTCCAGTGGAAGACTCTGCAAGAGAGACACTCAGTAGCTCGGTACGGGCTTTTGTTGAAGTTTCGAGAACATACTTTCACCGAGGAGTCAAGCAGTATATTGCTCCCTCGTACGTATATCTCGCGAAGAGACCATGAGGATAAAATCAGAGAGATTAGAGCTCACACAGAGGTATACCGAAATCTTTCTTTCCATGAACGATACGAGACTGGAATAGAAGGGAGAACCGATAGAGGTACTCACACCGTCAGGTGGCTTGCAGAGTATGGATGTAGATGTAGATAAGCCATAAAGTACACAGAATCATCATCGTCGCACTGCTAGAACGACATGCGAGATTTTTCGCCTGATTTTACTTGCACACAGATTATAGAATTAACCGTCTAAAGCTGAATATTTCAATTACATTGCATCCGACTCCGAAGTAAGCCATCCCTAGCCTCCATTGCATCTGCTGTCTATGGAGGCCCCAACTCGACTCACATTAAGATCAGTATCATTATGAGTTTTAATTGCTCTTCGTATATCTTCGCAAACTTTCGTGGATGATCGGGTTACAATGCAATCCCCACTTTTTACCGCAAAATTGTATTTATTATTGATATCCGTAGCACTGTGGCTTCTTTTTATTAATACTGAGACCTTCTCTGGATCTTGGTTTCTTAACAGTGAACTGCTTTTAATATTATTAGATTCATGTAGTTACCTGTTGGACATGTGCAGCGACTGAACCATTATGACCAGTGCGTCCTTCCGTTAACGTACTCACACATCCCTTGTAGCTGTCACTACAGCAGTTACTATCTGCTCTCCTAGGAAGACACATGCATCCCCAGCATGTCACAAATGCGGCTTTCGAAGTGACTCACCAGTTGTTCTGAAGGCGACTTGACCCAACACAAAAACCTGCATTAAATTTTTTCTATCGGAAAGTGTTGGTGCAGACGGAAACGTCGAGACATACATCTCTGTGTGTGTGTGTGTGTGTGTGTTTTTTTTTTTTTAAAGGTCTGTTTTAGCCATTGGAGCTGAGGTACTTCTCTTGGTAGTAAAGTAGGAAGTAAGTGCTTACAAATGTTTCACTTCCACCCATCCTCAAAATTTTACCCTTCTGCATTAATACACTGCTGGAGTTTAATTTTTCAATAAATTCAGATTCTACATTATTATATTTATCTTCAGTACCACATTCTAACTTTTTAACTAAGTCCTGAAGTTGGTTACTCTGTGTTGACTCAAGTCAGTGTACAGTTAGTTACATGACTACTTAATAAGCTAGATAACTCCTCTCTCAAATGTATTTTAAAATTCTCTACTTTAGTAGTTAAAACGTGAAATTCAGTCTTCAGATTTCCCATGCCTTTACTTAACTGACTTTATTCTTTACTTTGTTCATCTATTCTAGCACTTAACAATTCCAAAGACTCATTCCGAACATCCAATTTATTATTTAATTGAGTGTTCACTGAATCTAATTTAGGACTGAGCATTTAGAGTTGTATTTAGTTCCTTTCTTATAGAAGTATTTTGAGCTGTGAATTCTTTACTTTGTGCATCTAATTTTTCACTTAAAGTGGCAATTTGAGCGTTTGACTCTGTTCTTTGGCTGTCTAATTTAAGACTTTAATTAAATTTACTACCTCAGTCCGGTCTGGCATTTCTTTTGTCACTGTCATGGCCATGGCTGGTTGCGATGTTTCCCCGGTTTTTTGTGTATTATACACTCCTGGAAATTGAAATAAGAACACCGTGAATTCATTGTCCCAGGAAGGGGAAACTTTATTGACACATTCCTGGGGTCAGATACATCACATGATCACACTGACAGAACCACAGGCACATAGACACAGGCAACAGAGCATGCACAATGTCGGCACTAGTACAGCGTATATCCACCTTTCGCAGCAATGCAGGCTGCTATTCTCCCATGGAGACGATCGTAGAGATGCTGGATGTAGTCCTGTGGAACGGCTTGCCATGCCATTTCCACCTGGCGCCTCAGTTGGACCAGCGTTTGTGATGGACGTAAAGACCGCGTGAGACGACGCTTCATCCAGTCCCAAACATGCTCAATGGGGGACAGATCCGGAGATCTTGCTGGCCAGGGTAGTTGACTTACACCTTCTAGAGCACGTTGGGTGCCACGGGATACATGCGGACGTGCATTGTCCTGTTGGAACAGCAAGTTCCCTTGCCGATCTAGGAATGGTAGAACGATGGGTTCGATGACGGTTTGGATGTACCATGCACTATTCAGTGTCCCCTCGACGATCACCAGTGGTGTACGGCCAGTGTAGGAGATCGCTCCCCACACCATGATGCCGGGTGTTGGCCCTGTGTGCCTCGGTCGTATGCAGTCCTGATTGTGGCGCTCACCTGCACGGCGCCAAACACGCATACGACCATCATTGGCACCAAGGCAGAAGCGACTCTCATCGCTGAAGACGACACGTCTCCATTCGTCCCTCCATTCACGCCTGTCGCGACACCACTGGAGGCGGGCTGCACGATGTTGGGGCGTGAGCGGAAGACGGCCTAACGGTGTGCGGGACCGTAGCCCAGCTTCATGGAGACGGTTGCGAATGGTCCTCGCCGATACCCCAGGAGCAACAGTGTCCCTAATTTGCTGGGAAGTGGCGGTGCGGTCCCCTACGGCACTGCGTAGGATCCTACGGTCTTGGCGTGCATCCGTGCGTCGCTGCGGTCCGGTCCCAGGTCGACGGGCACGTGCACCTTCCGCCGACCACTGGCGACAACATCGATGTACTGTGGAGACCTCACGCCCCACGTGTTGAGCAATTCGGCGGTACGTCCACCCGGCCTCCCGCATGCCCACTATACGCCCTCGCTCAAAGTCCGTCAACTGCACATACGGTTCACGCCCACGCTGTCGCGGCGTGCTACCAGTGTTAAAGACTGCGATGGAGCTCCGTATGCCACGGCAAACTGGCTGACACTGACGGCGGCGGTGCACAAATGCTGCGCAGCTAGCGCCATTCGACGGCCAACACCGCGGTTCCTGGTGTGTCCGCTGTGCCGTGCGTGTGATCATTGCTTGTACAGCCCTCTCGCAGTGTCCGGAGCAAGTATGGTGGGTCTGACACACCGGTGTCAATGTGTTCTTTTTTCCATTTCCAGGAGTGTATATTAAACTCATGCACATGCATACATTTTCTTTCCTAGTTTGTTAGGTGTGAAGTGACTTTTGTGTTACGCCGCATATTTACACTCATTCCACATCTCCGAAGACCACACTAGTGATGTACGAATGAGTAACTAGCAGATTGAAGCTGTGTGTCCGGCAGGGGATCGGCCTTGATTGTTTGTATACAGCATCAATCTGTCAGCTTCGGCTGTGTGAGTAAACATGCAAGGCTTGAGAATGACGAGGTGTGCCTCCTTGTTCCAGATGCGGCAGTTACTTCGGCTGCTTGCAGTCCTCTGCCTCGCGTACGGCGTGTTCGCAGGTAAGGAATACATTCGCCTCACAGGATCACAGTCTTACTGTTTGCAGGGCTGCAAAAGTTAATAGCAACACTCAGTTAATATTGAGTCAGGGCAGCTATTAGCGTATACTTTGCGTGCCCATTAGGGTGTCCTGTCAAAGGATTCGATTCGGATCTGAAGCTGGAGACTGTATCCTCCGTTTCATCGTCTCAGCTGCTTAGGTATCCTCACTTCTTTATCAGGATCTTGCAGCTTCTTCTTGAGAGTGCTTCCTGTTATTCTGAAAGCTGTATGCCATCGGAGGATTATATTGCGACTCGGAGCCTTACGATTAATATTGTAACGAAATATCTGCTGCATTGTATAATGTTCCTCCCTTCTACTAAATTTTCATGGATATACAGAAGTTAAATTTACAACATTCAACTGACTATGCTCCTTCCAGTTCTATCAATGTTCTTGTAACTTAGTAAGGTTGGTACAATATATTAGCAGATAAATGTTACTTATCTTGCCAGGGCTATTTCGTTGTCTAGGGAGCCTTCTTTGATCATATATAAGCTTTCCAAAATTGTGGGTCCAAGATGTTTCAATGATAAGTCGCTTGTTAATTTTTATCGCAATATCAATTTAATTTTTCATTCTCGACACATTTTCTACAATCCCAATTGTTAAGTAAATACATTGTGCAATATTTCCACACAAGACATAGAACTCAATTTCTCAGTCAGTCACGTGGATCAATTTCAGTGGCCTGTCATAAAATGGAACACCTACAGCCGTACTTAAGATGTTATTTATTATATGGCTACCAGTTTCGGTGCTTCAGTACACCATCTTCAGGCCTTAACTGACTCTGAGGGGGTTAACTCCAATTCATACAAGATTCCTCAGTGGCCAACATCTATGAACTGGTTTTCGCTGAGTAACTGTAACAACGGTGTTGTGTCTCCAACGATTAACTCAAATGGAAACACAACACCCTTGTTACAGTTGGTCTGCGGAAACCAGTTCATAGACGTTGACCACTGAGGAATCGTGTGTACGATTGAAGTGAACCCCCTCAGGGTAAGCTAAGGCCTGATGGTGGTGTACTGAAGCACCGAAACTGGTAGCCATATAATAACATCGTAAGGACAGCTGTTCCATTTTATTACAGAAGTGAACGGCCGAAGTCCCTCAAATCTCCAATCAGAAGGATGGACGTACAGAAATCTCAAAATCATCCTCTTTTAATGTAGAAGCAACTCTGATGCTATCTGACTCCAATCTAAAGCAACTCTGGCGCGCATGGCGCCAAAATTACTTTATATACTACGTACCTAGCTTCCAGATGCTTCTAGAACCGGATGTAATCCAAATTAGTATTAACACGACTGTCTTAATTGAAACAAACATAATGTTTTCTAGAAATGATCATTTATGTAAAGACTTTTTCTCCTAAAGATCCATAACGAAGGTTGAAAATTTTTACAATATAAAAAATAGGAGCTTCCTGCAATTGTATGCAGTCGACTATATAATCAAGAGTAAAATTATAAAGGACAGTAGAAATTTTTTTTATGAAAACTGAGGCATAATAATACTATCTTTACTGTAAAGTAATTCTTCGATCATTTAATATGACAATTGTGATTACTAATTTTTGCGGTTCAAGATCGATGTTCCGAAATGAATCGATATGAAAAATAAAAATCTGTTATAAAAAAATGTGTTTTGGCGATTACATATATGCAAAAATATCTTCAGATGTGGACTATATAATTTAAGTACGTAAATTAACTCAAGTCTGGCCAAAATTTATGTGAAATCGAACATTTCAATAGGTTTGCAGGAGAGCGTCTGTAAAGTTTGGAAGGTAGGAGAAGAGGTACTGGCAAAAGTAAATCTGTGAGGACGGGGCGTGAGTCGTGCTTGGGTAGCTCAGATGGTAGAGCACTTGCCCGCGAAAGGCAAAGGTCCCGAGTTCGAGTCTCGCTCCAGCACACAGTTTCAATCTGCCAGGAAGTTTCATATCAGCGTACACTCCGCTGCAGAGTGAAAATCTCATTCTTCTACGCACTGTTTGGTCTGAGATATGAATTCCTGTTGCCCGGGAGCTGTCATTCCCAATATTTCTGGCAGTTGATGTTGGGCGCCTGTGAGCCGACAGTTGGAGAAGACTATCCTGCATTGGTCTTGTTGTACGAGGACGACCATTGCGAGGTCTATCGTTCACGTTTCCCATCTATCTGTACTTTCCCCATACCTTAGACACACTCTGCGTGACATGTAACCAACCAGCAGCATCTTGCTGTGTATGACCTGCTGAAAATAAAACCACAATCCTGACTCCATCAAAGTGTTGTATGGCTCTATGTAGCATGTTACTGCAGTGCTGAACACAAACTGAATGAAGCTGTTGATACTGGACTACTCGCAGTGTGCCACTGCGACAGCGGTGTGTTCACGTGACAGGGAAACGGCTAGAAAACGGCGTCCAGTATATGGGCTCTAATTGGATAATGCATGAAATACCTAGGTCAGTGAGACCTCTAGTTTCGTAGACTACATTTTATGATAGTATTCCAAACTTTTGTTGAGCAGAGTAGAATAACTGCTCTGCATTATAAACCTTCCATTTTATCCGTAATAGTATAACATGCGTTGTTGACAACTGTGATTACTAATTTTCATAGTTTAAGATCGATGTTGCGAAATGAATCGATCTGAAAAATAAAAATATATTACCAGAAAAATAGTGTTTTGGCGATCAAATATAGGCAAAAATATCTTCTGATGAATATTTAGTTTGAGTACGAAAATTCTGGCCAAAATTTATATGAAATCGAAAATTTCGATTGACACACGAAAATTCTGAGAAGGCCTAACATTAAACAGCTTTTCAATTTACAATGGAATCAGTACAGTGTCATTGTATATATTGTGTGTTGTTTTGTATATAGCTGTAGAAGTCAGTAGTAAATAATAATCTATTTTTGTACGATTTTCATTAAATTATTGCAATTAAAGAATGAACATAAAACTAGGTTTTTGGGGCTCAATATAATATTTAGTACTTCAAAAGGGTTCCGTCTCCAAAAAAGTTCGAGAAGCGCTGTTCTAGAAGTTATAGGGGGAAACAGTAGACGAAGTTTTGACAAGGAACCCATGCCCGGAAATGTAACGTTTGATTGTAAAATAAGTTCAAAGATCGGGTCAGTTTCAAACCTTCCGCCTTACGGTACGCGCACAGGGGAGAAAATGTGCGCTGATCTGTGTGCCAGTAGCATGGGCAATGTTTAGAGTATTATAGTCCGGTTCGCTTCTACGTGGTGAAGAGCGTCTTCTTCAAGGGCGAGAGTCCGGCGCATCCATGGAACACCACGGCCAGCCCGCGTAGTTGCGTGCGACCAATTTCTCTGTCATTGTTGTAGTCGGACGAGAATGTTACATGATGTCTTAATTACAAAAGGAACTGCTGGCGGCGCCCTCTACCCAATTCTCTGTGTACTTTGAAGCGGCATATTCGAAAGTGATCCGATATTCAAGTTTATTTAATATCCAAACGATACATTTCCGGTAATGGTCTGTATGTAACATCGTGTAATTTTCTTACTTGAAGCAAAAGCAACTTCATAGGGTCTCTCTTAAGTAATAGCGAATACTTACACGTGTGGAAATACGTACTAATAGAAGAAAAAAATGTTCCAGCAATCGTGAGTCCTCAAACAAGCCATTTGCAAGATAATTCCGGATGTGTGATTACGGACTTAATATCAAATATTGCCCTGATTACAACAACTGTAAGCTTTTCGATTAAATCCCCATGTAACTGGACGCAGATTTCAATCACGGTCTGTCTTAACAATAAATACAATACATTAGACGTTACAATTTATTGTACGGTCGTATCTGTTGAAGGAGGTGTTTCACGTTTCTGTCTGAGATTTGGCTGCAATATTGTGCTTGTCCCTGTACTGAGTTGCGAAATCTTTCAAGCAACTCCGGATCATCTCATAAAGATTATACAACTATCCTTCAACAGTATTAAAACTCCAGACGGGTGAGCTCAGGTGGTCTTACAGACCAAGGTGTAGGCGTTATCTACGTTTGACCGCACTGGCGCCCTAGCTGTTGTCTTACATCACTAACAAACAGTTCTACTGTCTCATAATAAATGAATTACATTCTCCGACAAGGGACCATGGGTAATGATGATGATGATGATGATGATGATGAGGTCCCATCCTCCGCGGAGGGTAGGGGACGATGCGGGAGACTCGCACCGCTGTACTAGGCAAGGTCCTAGCAGAATTTGTTTGCCATTGCGTTCCCCCGACCGTAATGAGAATGAATGATGATGATGATGAAGACGACACAACACCACCCAGTCATCTCGAGGCATGTGAAATCCCTGACCCCGCCGGGAATCGAACCCGGTACACCATGCGCGGGAAGCGAGAACGCTACCGCAACACCACGAGCTGCGGACACCATGGGTAAAATGTGAGCCAATTATACGAGGACGTGATAGAAAAGTTTATATTTCAAATAAGAGAAAATACTGAAAAGTAATGCGTCCGAATTTTTTATGTGTAAACTGTTAAGGCTTTTTAAATGAAACAAACGTTTTAACATTCTACATCACTGGCCATTAAAATTGCTACACCACGAAGATGACGTGCTACAGACGCGAAATTTAACCGACAGGAAGAAGATGCTGTGATATGCAAATGATGAGCTTTTCAGAGGATTCACATTAGGTTGGCGCCGGTGGCGACACCTACAACGTGCTGACATGAGGAAAGTTTCCAACCGATTTCTCACACACAAACAGCAGTTGACCGGCGTTGCCTGGTGAAACATTTTTGTGATGCCTCATGTAAGGAGGAGAAATGCGTACCATCACGTTTCCGACTTTGATAAAGGTCGGATTGTAGCCTATCGCGATTGCGGTTTATCGTATCGCGTCATTGCTGCTCGCGTTGGTCGAGATCCAATGACCGTTAGCAGAATATGGAGTCGGTGGGTTCAGGAGGGTAATACGGAACGCCGTGCTGGATCCCAACGGCCTCGTATCACTAGCAGTCGATATGACAGGCATCTTATCCGCATGGCTGTAACGGATCGTGCAGCCACGTCTCGATCCCTGAGTCAACAGATGGGGACGTTTGCTAGACAACAACCATCTGCACGAACAGTTCGACGTTTGCAGCAGCATGGACTATCAGCTCGGAGACAATGGCTGCGGTTACCCTTGATGCTGCATCACAGACAGGAGCACCTGCGATGGTGTACTCAAGGACGAGCCTGGGTGCACGAGTGGGAAAACGTCGTTTTTTCGGATGAATCCAGGTTCTGTTTACAGCATCGTGATGGTTCCATCCGTGTTTGGCGACATCACGGTGAACGCACATTGGAAGCGTGCATTCGTCATCGCCATACTGGCGTATCACCCGGCGTGATGGTATGGGGTGCCATTGGTTACACGTCTCGGTCACCTCTTGTTCGCATTGACGGCACTGACTCAATGTCCAGGCGTATGAAGGCCGTTATTACGGAGGTGGTTGTTCTGGGTACTGATTTCTCAAGGTCTATGCACCGAAATTGCGTGAAAATGTAATGACATGTCAGTTCTAGTATAATATATTTGTCCAATGAATACCCGTTTATCATCTGCATTTCTTCTTGGTGTAGCAATTTTAATGGCCAATAGTGTACATCCTTATTTTTCATGTCTGCGTATTTTCAACCATTTGTCGCTATAGGCCTCCGAATTGTAGCGTATAAGATAGCGGTTTGTAACCTAACAACGTCGGTGCGCGAACAACAGCGTGCTGTAATCGAGTTTCGAATTCGAAGAGTTCGTCCACACGTGGAGCATTCTCACCTCGCCCACTAGCGTTGCGACAACTGCAACAATCCGACACCTTGGGCCCAGTGTCATCAGTCATTCACGGTACAGTCCTGACTTGGCCCATCCGATTTTTATTTGTTTCCAAAACGTAAAGAACACCTTCGAGGACATCATTTACATATCGATGGGGCGGTGCAAGCAGAGGTGAGATTGTGGCTGCTTCAACAAAATCAAACATTCTACACTGACAGTATCAACAAACTGGTCTCTCGTTAGGACGAATGTGTTGGTCACCATGATGACTATTTTGGAAAATAAATAAGTAGACATGGAAATGATGATGTTGAATCTTAATACGTTTGTCGTCTTTCAAAATCTTTACGAGTTTTCACTCAAAACATTCGGAGGCATTACTTTCCAGCACACACTTATACATTTGTAGTTACCAGTGGCGGATGGTAACCATAGACTCGTAATTATCTCGGAAACGAGCTACTATTATCCTTTACTTTTACCCATGTCAGCCCTCGCTATTAATTATGATATGCACTTTATATGAGACATTTATGAAATGTACAGCAGTGATTTTAGTACTGTAATCTGAATGTAACAACATTTGCTGCATTTGTGTACTGCTTATTAAGTTACTATAATTATGTACTTGTGTATTATGTATCATTATAATATATTTCCTTCAGATAATTATGTATGTAGATGACAATGAACTCATGCGAAAACCAATAAAAATAGGCTCAGCCTTTCTCTCAGAACAGCGAAATGAAGCGTTGCGTATTAAGTTCACTTCTAAATTATGTTCCTTCACAACGTATGTGGACTACTGTCGTTAACTATAACATTCATTATTATGGATGTCATTCAGTCTGGGGAAATAGCCTACCTTAGATACACCACATTCTCTTTATACATAAAAATCCTTGTTAACATTTCTCATTCTACCAGTGATATTATGAAGAGAAAACAGTTCATCTTTTGAGAGCTGGTTCTGATGGTATTGCGCTGTGAAGTTTGACTTACCTTGCAAGTTTGGCCTCCGATGACAGTTTTACAAGCACGCAAACTTCACTTCTGAACTGTCAATTAAATACTCGCAACAAGATTTTAAGTTTTCTCTGTGCGCAGCTGCAACAAAAATGACACAGGTATTAAATACAATTTAGCTTTAAAACAGAAACTGTGACGTTCCTTAGTGTCTCTTTTTTTCAGTGAGGACGGCTTTGCTCACATGTTTCTTCCCGTGACGCACTGGCGTAATGAAATGACACAATTTAAAGCGATTATTTTCTTGCAATAGTACTCTAATATAAGATAGAGGTCTGGAAATGTTCAAAACTCCAGCCAAAATGTAAATTGTGTGGAAGAGCTCGGGTGGTAGCCTTCCGTTAAGTGGTGGCGCGTCGACTGGATACGTCTCCTGTGTTTAGTCCATTTTATCGCTGTTGAAATAAAGAGGATCATAAACGGTAGACAAACACAGGTTTTTATAGCTGCTGATTGCGACTACCGCCACACGCATACTGGGCGTCCGGACTTACGCAAGTGTCCCCATTCCGTTCGCAACCGCCATCAGCCAGCGTCGAGAGCGAAGAAAGTTCGTGAACAAAGAATAAAATTCCGTACATAACTGGGAACCGAGTGCTTGATCGTCTTTTCAGTTTATATCGCTTGTGCTGATAAGTAACCTGAATCAGGCGCAATTTTCCCCATTTTAATGCTGAAAACCCGACTCCCGATTAAACCTTTTCGGGATACGTAAAAATTCCAGTTACATCAAAACGGATAATATTTCACACATCATAAAGTTGAAATCAACTGACAAGTATTACTACTTAAGGGAAGTCTCTCTAACAAAGAAACCACCTTCAAAAATGTCATACACCTAAATAAGCGGGGAATTAGCATATTTCAAGAAAATATAAGAGGTATTCGACATAAAGTTAGTGAACTGTTTATACTCGTAGATGTTGACGTAAACAATATGAACATTCAGAGGCTTCCTATACCGCAATAAGCACTAACTGGCTGTTTTTCGAGGACACCTTTGCGGTGTGAGAGATTTGCCATGTTCTTGAAAAACAGTTTTCCATTTCAATCTAGTGCCGTATCAAAGCGCTGCATTGAAAAGTCTGAATTTTGTACATGAGCAGTCCAATTTAGTGAAACTAAACTTTCAATTATAGTTATCTGTAGGTCCCCTAAGGCTGGCTTCAGGACATTCCTGTTCAAGCTAGAGAGACTTCTTACTACAATTTATAGAAAATACTAAAATTAGTTGTTTGTGGTGACTTATAAAATTAATACTAAAGTAACTGTGCACGTTACAGTATCTCCTCAATCCATATCATCTGAGGCCGACTGTATTCTGTCAAACCAGAATGCAGAGGAACAGTAGCACAACTAATGGCAGACAACACTTTTGTTCATTCTTCATTACTAGAGGGCGTTCATAAAGTAAACGGATAAGTGGGCTTTCAGACCATGATGCACAAATTTTAACACTAAAATGAATTTGTGTACACGCAGACATGTTAAACGTAATTACAAACTATTTATAAATGTTCATACAGTAGCAATAGAGACTTTTTTAAACCTCATTAAAGAACAAGTGTGACTGGGCGTTGATAGCGCTGATAACACTGACGATTTCCAATAGGACATTTTAAACTGTGAACTAGGTCTAACAGATGGTCTGGGAGGCTGACTAGTGGGATAAGGATATCATGTAGAACCAAGTGTGATTTATTTCAAAACATTAGAAATAGTCACAGTTTAGCAGGAGTAGCCCATTACAAACAGAAATGTAATACGCTTAAAAATGTTATTAGGAAGGCAAAAAGTATGTGGTGTGCAAATGAAAAAACTACTTCTCAGGAAAAAATTAAAACCGTGTGTTTAGTCAAGTAGAAAGTGCCTAGCCAACAGCGCAAGGTCGCGGATATAAAGCCAGTTCGTAGTAAAAATGTTTTAGTTACTGATAAATTAGGTATATGCACACTATTTATCAATAATTTTCGCAATATAGCAAGTGAACTAAATAAAAACTTAGATTCTACATAGAATCATTTAACTCTCTTTGAAAATGATTTTCGAAGACGGCCATTTGAAATATTTGTCAGTGGCACTGGCATGGGGGGGATTGAGTTAATAATTAAGGGGATACGGAATCGGATTTTGGGTTAAAAAATCGAATTTTTTTTTTATTAGCGTATTATATTCTGCCATGTTTCCTCTTTAAAATGACGTATCATACATAGCTCTACTACAATTATAACTATTTTATTTTTATATATTTGTGAGATCGGGTATTGCGCTTTAGTTATACACGTCTCTCGTGGCTGACCATGAACTTTTTGGCAGTACCTTTAAAGTGACATGAATTCAAATATCCCGGTTTCCAGCGACTATTTATACACTAGTTGCCCGAAAATGTTTCCCTCTGGTTTCCTCAAGTTACTCTTTGACTTTGTGGCGGGACTGTTTTGTAAACAGTGTGATATAAGAAAGTAGTTGTTGTTGAGTTATTTCGTATTTAGTGCTTCATTTTTCGCAGTGAAAATGCCTAGAGCTAAAGCAAAAGTATTTAAAAAGCGTGTGAACTGGCAAAAGAAAAGAAATAATGATTCATTAGCAAAGCAAAGCAGTTCATCATCATCACTGTTGGAAAATGTGAATCCACTTATTACTGATTTGCCGAACGAACTTACACCAAATGAAAACAGTGCTTCTCATAAAAAACTAAGAGATTTGGAAGAGAAATATAATTTACTTCATAGAGGGAATGAAGTTTTTGAACTCATTGATACGAATATATTGCGTGAAGCTCTTGAAAACAGTTTGTGCTGCAAAAAATGTCATGGAAACGTTTCTCTGAAAGTAGAATCCCATGTTGGCCTGGCTGCCCAGTTTAATTTAATATGCAGTGTTTGTAAATACAGCTGTAAGTTTCCAAGTTCGGTTTCAGTAACTGTAAATAATGGATACAAGAAAACTGAACTTTATAGTGTAAATATTAGGTTAGTTTATGGATTGCGAGCAATTGGTAAGGGCAAAGCAGCTGGTGATATGCTATGTGGTGTTCTAAATCTTCCAAGTGCACCTTCAAAGTTTGAAGCTTACAATTATGTACTAGGATCTGCAGTTGAAGATGTAGCACAGAAGTCAATGCAGGTTGCTGTGGAAGAAGCAGTGGAAGAAAATGACGGCAGTCGTGACCTCACAGTGGCGTTTGATGGCACGTGGCAGAAAAGGGGCCACACCTCCAACAATGGTGTTGTAACAGCAACTAGTGTTGATACTGGCAAGGTTATTGATGTTGCAATAATGTCTAAATACTGTAGGTGCACAGGCAGGCTGAAAAATGAACACAGTGATGACTGTATTGCTAATTATTATGGTAGTAGTGGTGGCATGGAGGTTGCTGGGGTGAAGAAAATTTTTCATCGCTCTTCACAGTGGTATAATGTTCGCTATGTCAAATATCTGGGAGATGGTGACTCTAAAGCATTCAAAGAAGTTTTGGAAAGCAAACCATATGGGAACAGTGTAAATATAAGCAAACTTGAATGTATAGGACATGTGCAGAAGAGAATGGGTGCCAGGCTGAGAAGGTTAAAATCAGTTATGAAAGGGAAAAAACTAGATGATGGGAAAACCTTGGATGGCAGAGGAAGATTGACTGATTCCATAATAGACCACATTCAGAACTGCTATGGCCTTGCAATCAGGCAAAATACAGGCAATCTTGAAGAAATGAGGAGAGCTATATGGGCTTTATATTTCCACACCGCATCCACGGATGAGCATCCACAACATGGTTTGTGCCCCAAAGGTGAAAACAGCTGGTGTAAATACAATAGGGGACTAACAACAGGAGAGAAATACATTCACCACCACAGTCTACCATCAGCCATCATGGCAGAAATAAAGCCCATTTTCAGAGATCTGGCTGACAGAAGTCTTCTGATGAAATGTCTTCACGGAAAAACGCAGAACCCCAGCGAGTGCTTGAATAGTGTGATATGGCATCGTCTCCCAAAAACAGTGTTTGTCGGAATTAATACACTACATTTTGGTGTGTATGATGCTGTGGCAACCTTCAATCTTGGAAATATAACTAAATGCCAGGTCCTTCAAAAGTTGGGTATGTGTGTTGGTTCCCGTACGGTACGTGCTATGTTCTTTTTAGATCAGCACAGACTAAGGCATGCTGATAATATAATCAAGACATTAGTGAAAAAAGCAAGACAGGTGCAGAGGGGTGCCAAAAGAAGACTTGAAGATGATTATGAAGACTGTGAAGGGGGTATTAGCTACGGATCAGGAATGTTTTAATCTTCTTTCTCCGTTTCCCGTAAGTTTACTTTTTACTTCATCTAGGAACATTATCTCAGGTACTGGTCAACCTAGAAGTCTGAAATTTTTATGACGTAGTGACATAGGTCCCTATTACATACTGAAACAACGATTTTTTAATTACTTGATTTACAAAAGACTTAGGGGTGATAGTCTAGTAAAAAGCGATGGAAAAAATTTACTTAAAAATAAATGTACAATATCTCTGTAAGAAAATACTTTGACAATAAACTGTTGTTTCAGTATTGTTGTAACATATGAATGCACATACAGTAAAATTTTTACCTCTCTGTCTCCAGTAGTTTGTGAGAAAATGTTCCCTATAGTAGGCATATATTAACATTGCGGGGATAGGTGATTCCGTATCCCCTTAAATAGCTGAAGACTACGGACTCTGATGGATTTGTAGGAGTATGTAACAGAGCACTAAAGCACTGTGCTGCGTATGTTTGCCCAGTCATTAGCCGCATTTGTAATTTTTCCATTGGGAACAGTCAGTTTCCTCGAACGATTAAAGTACTCAATAGTGAAATCGCTTTATAAAAAAGGAGAAGGGGATAATGTAGACAATTTTGGACCTATTTATATGCCATTTGTGTTTGCTAAAGTTATTTAAAAGGCTGTATACATAAGGATAATTGATTATTTCAATTCACATAATTTGCTGTCAAACGTACATTTTGCTTTTAGAAGTGGCTTAACAACTGGAAATGCTATATTCTCTTTTCTCTGCGAGTCACTAGACGTATTAAACAAGAAGTTGTGAACACTAGGCATCTTTTTTGACTAAGCTAGGGTGATTGACTGTTCTGATCACTGATTATTGCTCCTTAAGTTGGACCATTATGGAAAAAGAGGAATAGCTCAAAATTGGTTCTTCTCTTACTTTAAGAACAGACAGCAAAAGGTCATTCCCCACGGTAATAAGAACAGCTACGACATGTAGTGTGATTCGGGCTTGGTTAACTGGGAGTGTCGCAGGAGTCAGTTCTAGGAACACTGCTCCTTCTTGTACATTTAAATGATATGCCTTTCAATATGACAGGTGATTCTGAAATACTTCTGTTTGCTGATGGCACTAGCTTAGTAATGAAGCATGTTGAATGCAACATAGGCATTGTATCAAATAGTACAATTCAAGACATGTTCATGGCTTGTAAAAAATAAATTGAAGCTAAGTCGCAATAAGATTCGGTTTTTATAGTTTCTAACTCAAAATGCACCTAAAACCGACACCGACGTGTTTGTTACACAGAATGGTAATGTCATTAGTGAATCCGAATAATGAAAGTTACTAGGTGATCAGATAGATGGTAAGCTGCCATGGAAAGCCCTATTTCAGGAGCTTGTTCAAAACCTGAATGCTGCTATAATTGCCATTGGAACAGTAACTGCAGTAAGTGATAGTTCAACATGAAAATTACTCTGCTTTGCTTATTTTAATTCGCTTATGACATACGGCGTTATATTCTAGGATAACTCTTACCATTCACAGTGGGTATTGTTTATTCAGAAACGGGCACTTCGAGCAATATGGTCTAAGTTCACGAACCTCTTATCGATCCCTGTTCAGGAGTCTGGGAATTTTGACACTGATCTCTCAATATGTATTTTATTTAATGTCGTTTGTTGTTAACAATATGAGCTTACTCCCAAGAATTAGCCGGTTTCACTCAGTTAATACTAGGCGGATGTCCAATCTGCATTCCGATAGCACCTCGTTGACTCTTGTACAAAAAGGCCCACAATATTCTGCTGTATCCATTTTCAGTAAGCTACCACAAGAACTAAAATGTTATTGTTGTTGTTGTGGTCTTCAGTCCTGAGACTGGTTTGATGCAGCTCTCCACGCCACTCTATCCTGTGCAAGCTTCTTCATCTCCCAGTACTTACTGCAACCTACATCCTTCTGAATCTGCTTGGTGTATTCATCTCTTGGTCTTTCTCTACGATTTTTACCCTCCACGCTGCCCTCCAATACTAAATTGGTGATCCCTTGATGCCTCAGAACATGTCCTACCAACCGATCCCTTCTCCTAGTCAAGTTGTGCCACAAACTTCTCTTCTCCCCAATCCTATTGAACACCCCCTCATTAGTTATGTGATCTCCTCTAATCTTCAGCATTCTTTGGTAGCACCACATTTCGAAAGCTTCTATTATCTTCTTGTCTAAACTATTTATCGTCCATGTTTCACTTCCATACATGGCTACACTCCATACAAATACTTTCAGAAACTACTTTCTGACTCTTAAATCTATATTCGATGTTAACAAATTTCTCTTTTTCAGAAACGCTTTCCTTCCCATTGCCAGTCTACATTTTATATCCTCTCTACTTAGACCATCATCAGTTATTTTGCTCCCTAAATAGCAAAACTCCTTTACTACTTTAAGTGTCTCATTTCCTAATCTAATACCCTCAGCATCACCGGAATTAATTCGACTACATTCCATTATCCTCGTTTTGTTTTGTTGATGTTCATCTTATATCCTCCTTTCAAGACACTATCCATTCCGTTCAATTGCTCTTCCAAGTCCTTTGCTGTCTCTGACAGAATTACAATGTCATCGGCGAACCTCAACGTTTTCATTTCTTTTCCATGGATTTTAATACCTACTCCGAATTTTTCTTTTGTTTCCTTCACTGCTTGCTCAATATACAGATTGAATAACACCAAAGACAGGTTACAACTCTGTCTCACTCCCTTCCCAACAACTGCTTCCCTTTCATGCCCCTCAACTCTTATAACTGCCATCTGGTTTCTGTACAAATTGTAAATAGCCTTTCGCTCCCTATATTTTACCCCTGCTACCTTCAGAATTTGAAAGAGAGTATTCCAGTCAACATTGTCAAAAGCTTTCTCTAAGTCTACAAATGCTAGAAACGTAGGTTTGCCTTTCCTTAATCTATCTTCTAAGATAAGTCGTAGGGTCAGTATTGCCTCACGTGTTCCAATATTTCTACGGAATCCAAACTGATCTTCCCCGAGGTCGGCTTCTACTAGTTTTTCCATTCGTCTGTAAAGAATTCGCGTTAATATTTTGCAGCCGTGACTTATTAAACTGATAGTTCGGTAATTTTCACATCTGTCAACACCTGCTTTCTTTGAGATTGGAATTATTATATTTGTAGTGTCGGCAAACTTGCCAACACTACGTACACTAATAGAAAGAGGCGGCCAAGATGCACGCGCTAACTCACGCAGGGTGGCGTGAGGTCTGAAACAGGATACGTAATGAATGCTATAAAGAAAAGTACGTAGCTGCTGGAATACTTAACTTTAATTCATCATTTGTATACAGCGTTCTTGATGATACAAGTGAGACTCTCTCTAGATAAATGCAATGTAATGCTAATGGCGCCTTGCTAGGTCGTAGCCATGGACTTAGCTGAAGGCTATTCTAACTAGCTGCTCTGCAAATGAGCGAGTCTTCGTCCGTGTAGTCGCTAGCAAAGTCATCCGTACAAATGGGGCGAGTGCTAGTCCGTATCTCGAGACCTGCCTTGTGGTGGCGCTCGGTCTGCGATCACTGACAGTGGCGACACGCGGGTCCGACATGTACTAATGGACCGCGGCCGATTTAAAACTACCACCGAGCAAGTGTGGTGTCTGGCGGTGACACCACATTCCTCCCCCGCTAATCGGCGAACGGTCGTGTTATAAGGCTTCCGCCCGCTGTGGGGAGGACCCCATGTTGACGTATGCGATGAGGTGGGGAGCCTAACAACAGGCGAGGCTGTGCCACCCGCACCCGGCCATTCGGTCCGAGGGGAGCTAGGAAACGCCTGAAAACCTAGTCCAGGGTGCACGTCAACATGCGGTGTATGCGCCCGTAAAGAGACAGGAGGGGCCGAAGGGTCGACCTCCATTGCGTCGGGGTACCCGACGCGCGAAGACACCATGTGGTCCGGAGCGGGCAAGAGTTCCATGGCGGACAGCTGGTCACGGGAAGCAATCGGCGGCGCGTGACCCAGGGAGGCGCTTGGTGGTTGCAGCGAAGCGTCCACTGCGGGCGGCGCCGGCGGGAGAACAAGCGGCGGCGGCGGCGCGTCGCCATGGGGCAAAATGGAAGGCAGCGTCGGTAACACCTGGGGATGAGGCGAGCCAGTAGATGGGTCCCCAGGGCGCTGACCGGACGGCACCGTCGCTGAAAGCAGACGGGGAGCGGCAGAACCCGTGCGACGACAGAGGCGCAGCTGATTGAGATGCCGACGCACCTCACCAGAGGCCCCAAAACCAAATACATCGCGCGGCCGAGGCAGCGAAGAATGCGCCCTGCGAGCCAACGCCGTGAACCTCGATAGTTGCGATAGAATACAACGTCGCCTGGAGCAAAAGCAGGAGTCTGCCGCTGCACAGGAACCGGATGCGGCGGATGCAGCAAAGACATCAAGGTTCGATGAGGACGACTGTGGAGCAACTCAGCCGGCGAGCGACCATCTCGGGGCTGAGAGCGATACGAAGACGAAAAGAGCAACAACGCGTCCTCCCGAGAATGCGACTCTTTTAACTTCAACATCTGTGACTTGAAAGTCCGGACCAATCGTTCAGTGGCACCGTTTGACTGAGGCGAAAACGGCGCGGATGTCAGATGTTGAATACCATTGGCCTTGCAGAAAGACTGAAATTCTGCAGACATGAATTGTGGGCCATTGTCGGAAACAATAGTCTGCGGAAGACCTTCAATGCAAAAGATAGCAGACAACGCTTGGATGGTGGCAGATGACGTCGTGGAAGACATCCGGACAACAAAAGGAAAATTACTGAAAGAATCGACCACAACCAACCATCGAGCATTCCAGAATGGACCAGCAAAATCGATGTGCAAGCGTTGCCAAGGGGAAGTGGCTTTCGGCCATGCAAAGAATTTTCGCGGCAGCGCGGATTGTTGTTCGGCACACGCCATGCAAGAAGAGCACATATTCGTAATCGCAGCATCGATTCCGAACCAAGTACAGTGCTGACGAGCAAGTTGTTTCGTTCGCACTATACCCCAATGTCCTTGGTGAAGAAGCCGTAAGACAGAGGACTGTAACGAACGTGGGACCACGACTCTGGACTGATCATTATCAGAACGCAACAACAAAACACCACGTCGAACAAAAAGTCCTTGTGAGCAAAAAATCTGCGAACCAACGGATCCTCTATCCGTGACTTCGACAAGGGCCATTGCGTAGCAACAAAATGCAAAACGGTAGCAAGGACAGGGTCAGCAGCTGTGGCTGTAGCTACACGACGAAAATCAATCGGAAACGATTCGACCACGTCATCGGTTTCCGAATCAATGCTCATGCAAGCAAGTTCAGAAGAATCAAAAGCTCTATCCTCAGCAACAGGCAAACGGGACAACGCATCGGCGTTTCCGTGCTTAGCAGTGGACCGATACAAGATATCGTAGCGGTACTGCGAGAGGAAAATAGACCAGCGAACGAATTTCTGCGCTGTACGTGGAGGTACAGGCTTGTTCGGATGAAAAAGCGATGTCAAAGGTTTGTGGTCTGTGATGATGGTAGAGTGGCGACCATACAAGAAATCGTGAAACTTAGTAACACCAAACACTAGAGCCAAAGCTTCTTCTCGATTTGTGAATAATTTCTTTGCGCAGACGAGAGCAGTTTTGACGCAAAGGCAATAGGGCGATCATGCGATTCATCTTTGTGCGCAAGCACAGCACCGATCCCGAAATCCGATGCATCTACCATCAACAAAAGGGGTTTCTGAGGATCGAATGGCGTAAGGCAAGTATTTGAAAGCAACGCCGATTTCAACTGGCGAAAAGCGCGTTCGCATTCCGTCGTCCATACGAACGGAACACCTTTACGGCGTAAGCGATGAAGCGGAGCTGAAATGGAAGAGGCGTGGGGAACAAAGTTATGATAATAGTTAATTTTTCCCAGCACACTCTGTAGCTGCTTCAAATTCTGCGGCGAAGGCAAGTCTTGTATGGCACGGAGGTGCTCTGGACTTGGATGTATGCCTTGGGCATTAATTACATGTCCCAGATATGGTAAGTCACGAGCAAAAAACACACATTTGTCCTTCCGCAAGCGAAGACCATTTTGTCGCAAAACCTGAAATAATGTTCGAAGATTTGCTAAATGTTCATCTGCTGTCTTTCCGGAGATCACAATATCGTCCAGATAGTTTGCTGCAGTAAGAACCGACGCACAAACAGTTTGTAAATATTGCTGAAACAATGCAGGGGCGGATGCACACCCGAATGGCAGTCTTTTGAATCGGTACAAACCCAGATGCGTGTTAACCACCAAGACGCGCTGGGATGCTTCGTCCACCGGTATTTGCAAGTACACATCGGCTAGGTCCAACTTAGAAAAATATGTACCCGGGCACAGTTTGTCAAAAAGATCTTCCGGGCGGAGTAAAGGAAAAGTGGCAATCACTAGTTGTGGATTCACTGTGGCCTTGAAGTCCACACAAAGTCGCAGTTTTCCGGAAGGTTTTGGCAAAATCACTAAGGGTGATGCCCAGAGAGAAGCTTGCACACGTTCAATTACACCTTGGGATTGTAAATCGTTTAACGTTCTTGCGACTTCATCACGCAATGCGTGGGGAACATTGCGTGCTCTGAAAAATTTCGGTTGCGCGTTTACTTTCAGTTCCAAATGTGCTTCATAGTTCTTAGTGCAACCAAGGCCTCGTGCAAAAATGTCTGCAAATTCTTCACATAGACGAGAAACACTGGCGGAAGGCACAGTCTGGTTCACTGATAGGACCTGATTGACTATTGACAAGTTAAACAACTGAAATAAATCTAAACCAAACAAGTTCACTGCAGAAGAAGAACGAAGAACGTAAAACGACACAAGTTTTGTTTGTCCCTTATATGTTGCAAGAAGGCTGCACTGTCCTAACACAGGGATCGTGTGACCTGAATATGTAGTGAGCTGAACATTTGCGGCACGCAACGGAGGAGTGCCCAGTCGGTTGTACGTGTCTTTAGTGATCACAGAAACCACAGCTCCGGTATCGAACTGAAACGGGATCATGTTACCATTAATGTCCAAGTCTACAAAAAGTTTATTGTCCTGCTGACGATAAGAGCGACTGTCTCGTGCAACGTGAACAGACACTGGTACAGAATCACTAGCTAATCGACGTGATTTCCGGCGACGTCGATGCACACTTTTTGTGGGACGAACACAGTCACTGTTAGAAAGAGTGGCACTGGGCAGAGTGGAATTAACTACATGAATGTCCATGGGCGAAGGTTCACGAGCCTGAGTATTCTCGGTTCGATTCCGGCGCGAAGCAAAGGGCCTGGAATCGTTGTGAGTGTTCGATCTGAGCCTTTTCTGGCAAACACTCTGAACATGTCCATTTTTATTACAGAAAAAGCAAACAGCTTGGCGTGACGGGCAATTCTCACGCGAATGTCTAGTAGCACACCGCGGGCATGATTTCACTGCATTTGCGTGCTTGCGCTGGACACGTAGCTGCGCGGACGTGCGCGAGGGCTGTTTACAGTTCCGTGCAGCTCGCCCGGCGGGCCGGTTAATGTGACACACAGCTGGCGAAGTTGCAAATGATTCCTGAGCGAAGTCAAGTGTGTCTTGCCTATCCAATATGTCTATCACTTGTTGAAGGGAGGGATTGACGAGTTTCAAAATTTGCTCCCATATACGAATATCAGAAACGTTCTGTGCAATTGCATCTGAATAAGGGAGTCCACATTCACACTCAAAAGCACAATCCCTTGTAAGGCCGTGCAAAGTTGCAACCCACTCCTGATTAGTTTGACCGGCCGTACGTTTTGTACGAAAGAACGTATACCTTTTTGCAACTACATTAACTGTTTCCTTGAAATAGGCATCTAAAGCAGACAAAATTTCTTCGTAGGACAGAGTTGCTACGTTGCGTCAGGGAAATAATTTCACTATCACTCGGTACGTTTGCACCCCTACACACGACAATAAGTGAGGCTGCCGCTCGTTACCTTGAATTCTGTAGGTGGCGAGATGAAATCCAAATTGGCGTGACCACTCCGTCCATGTTTCCACGTCCGATTGAAAATTACGGAATGGTGGTGCAACTGCGTGTTGTGGCTGCGGTAGCGGTGAAGCGGCGGCTGCCGCATCGTTTTGCATTGCACGTTGACCCTGGACGAGCTGTCCAAGGGCATTCAATAAGGCCTGCGTCTGCTGATTCTGCAAGCGATAAAATTCGGACAGTACATTTGGAGATTGTGGCGAAGCCATGACAAGTAAATTAGGGCAATACGAACGCTAATGCCTCTTTTAAGCCTCGTCGCCAAATATGTGTAGTGTCGGCAGACTTGCCAACACTACGTACACTAATAGAAAGAGGCGGCCAATATGCACGCGCTAACTCACGCAGGGTGGTTCAATGGTTCAAATGGCTCTGAGCACTATGGGACTTAACTGCTGTGGTCATCAGTCCCCTAGAACTTAGAACTAGTTAAACCTAACTAACCTAAGGACATCACAAACATCCATGCCCGAGGCAGGATGCGAACCTGCGACTGTAGCGGTCTTGCGGTTCCAGACTGCAGCGCCTTTAACCGCATGGCCACTTCGGCCGGCTCACACAGGGTGGCGTGAGGTCTGAAACAGGATACGTAATGAATGCTATAAAGAAAAGTACGTAGGTGCTGGAATACTTAACTTTAATCCATCATTTGTATACAGCATTCTTGATGATACAAGTGAGACTCTCTCTAGATAAATGCAATGTAATGCTAATGGCGCCTTGCTAGGTCGTAGCCATGGACTTAGCTGAAGGCTATTCTAACTAGCTGCTCTGCAAATGAGCGAGTCTTCCTCCGTGTAGTCGCTAGCAAAGTCATCTGTACAACTGGGGCGAGTGCTAGTCCTAATCTCGAGACCTGCCTTGTGGTGGCGCTCGGTCTGCGATCACTGACAGTGGCGACACGCGGGTCCGACATGTACTAATGGACCGCGGCCGATTTAAAACTACCACCGAGCAAGTGTGGTGTCTGGCGGTGACACCACAATATTCTTCTTGAAGTCTGAGGGTATTTCGCCTGTCTCATACATATTGCTCACCAGATGGTAGAGTTTTGTCAGGACTGGCTCTCCCAAGGCCGTCAGTAGTTCTAATGGAATGTTGTCTACTCCCGGGGCCTTGTTTCGACTCAGGTCTTTCAGTGCTCTGTCAAACTCTTCACGCAGTATCATATCTCCCATTTCATCTTCATCTACATCCTCTCCATTTCCATAATATTGTCCTCAAGTACATCGACCTTGTATAGACCCTCTATATACTCCTTCCATCTTTCTGCTTTCACTTCTTTGCTTAGAACTTGGTTTCCATCTGAGCTCTTGATATTTATACAAATGGTTCTCTTTTCTCCAAAGAACTCTTTAATTTTCCTGTAGGCAGTATCTATCTTACCCCTAGTGAGATAAGCCTCTACATCCTTACATTTATCCTCTAGCCATCCCTGCTTAGCCATTTTGCTCTTCCTGTCGATCTCATTTTTGAGACGTTTGTATTCCTTTTTGCCTGCTTCATTTGCTGCATTTTTATATTTTCTCCTTTCATCAATGAAATTCAATATTTCTTCTGTTGCCCAAGGATTTCTACTAGCCCTCGTCTTTTTACCTACTTGATCCTCTGCTGCCTTCACTACTTCATGCCTCAAAGCTACCCATTTTTCTTTTACTGTATTTCTTTCCCCCATTCCTGGCATTTGTTCCCTTACGCTCTCCCTGGAACTCTGTACAACCTCTGGTTTAGTCAGTTTATCCAGGTCCCATCTCCTTAAATTCCCACTTTTTTTTTTCAGGAACTTCCCAAATAAATAGGTGTGAGCCATGAGGACAGTCTTTAATTTAGACTTGAAAGTTCGTGGATTACTGTTAACATATTTTAGTTCTCCCCCCCCCCCCCCCAAAAAAAAAGGTGGGAGAACTAAAATATGTTAACAGTAATCCACGAACTTTCAAGTCTAAATTAAAGAATGTCCTCATGGCTCACTCCTATTTATTTGGGAAGTTCCTGAAAAAAATTTAAGCAGTTTCCAGTGTTATATTGTTGATTATTCTAATACATACTCAGTAGCTTGTCGTCTACATAGGATTCGTGTAAACTTTTTTGTATCTATTGTACGATGATAATTACATGTACTGTCTCGTCCCATGTTCATGAAGATTTGTTCCTCAATTTGTTCCTGCGGCACCAGACGTGTAAAAGAATGTAAATAAGAGTACAGGATGGTTCTAAGAGGACTTTACATACAGATTTATTCATATGACATACAGACCTGCTTTTGTGTCATTTTTTATTAAAGTATATCAAGTTTATTACTTTATAATTACACAGGTGGTGTGTAACTTGCAGTCGTTATGTGGCACACATCCCATATGAAGTAGATTCCTTCCCACTCGCTACAGTATATCAGACCTTACTTGTCAATTGGTGCGTAGATTCTTGTTCGAAGCTCTGTTAGACAAGCCGGTAAACATGGATCTCCCACAGGAAAAAATCAAGAGGCGCCAGCTTTGGTGAATGTGGACGCCATGTCTTTAGGTGAAATGCGATTATTGAGGAAATCGACGCCTGTGTGCACAATCTTGCATGAAGTCACTACACATTTGGCCAGCCTCGTCAATGAGCGGAATTAAAATTATCCATCGTATGGTGATTGTTTTCTCTTGGAAAAACGGAGGTTCATAAACTTTGCTTTTGCTCAATGGAGAGAAGACGATAACTTTTGGTATATCGCGCCAATGTTCCAAGGTTTGTCATGGATTTTTACTGCCACAAATCCCATTGTTATGTTTGTTAACTATACCACGTGAGAAATCGTCTCATTATCATTGATTTAGTATATGGCTAGCATCCCATCACACGAGAAAACATTTTCCTTCAGCAACACATATACAGGGTGTTACAAAAAGGTACGGCCAAACTTTCAGGAAACATTCCTCACACACAAATAAAGAAAAGATCTTATGTGGACATGTGTCCGGAAACGCTTGATTTCCATGTTAGAGCTCATTTTAGTTTCGTCAGTATGTACTGCACCTCCTCGATTCACCGCCAGTTGGCCCAATTGAAGGAAGATTATGTTGACTTCGGTGCTTGTGTTGACATGCGACTCATTGCTCTACAGTACTAGCATCAAGCACATCGGTACGTAGCATCAACAGGTTAGTGTTCATCACGAACGTGGTTTTGCAGTCAGTGCATTGTTTCCAAATGCGGAGTTGGCAGATGCCCATTTGATATATGGATTAGCACGGGGCAATAGCCGTGGCGCGGTACGTTTGTATCGAGACAGATTTCCAGAACGAAGGTGTCCCGACAGGAAGACGTTCGAAGCAATTGATCGGCGTCATAGGGAGCACGGAAAATTCCAGCCTATGACTCGCGACTGGGGAAGATCTAGAACGACGAGGACACCTGCAATGGAGAGGCAATTCTTCGTGCAGTTGACGATAACCCTAATGTCAGAGTCAGAGAAGTTGCTACTGTACAAGGTAACGTTGACCACGTCACTGTATGGAGAGTGCTACGGGAGAACCAATTGTTTCCGTACCATGTACAGCGTGTGCAGGCACTATCAGCAGCTGATTGACCTCCACGGGTACACTTCTGCGAATGGTTCATCCAACAATGTGTCAATCCTCATTTCAGTGCAAATGTTCTCTTTACGGATGAGGCTTCATTCCAACGTGATCAAATTGTAAATTTTCACAATCAACATGTGTGGGATGACGAGAATCCGCACGCAATTGTGCAATCACGTCATCAACACAGATTTTCTGTGAACGTTTGGGCAGGCATTGTTGGTGATGTCTTGATTGGGCCCCACGTTCTTCCACCTACGCTCAATGGAGCACGTTATCATGATTTCATACGGGATACTCTACCCGTGCTGCTAGAACATGTGTCTTTACAAGTACGACACAACATGTAGTTCATGCACGATGGAGCTCCTGCACATTTCAGTCGAAGTGTTCGTACGCTTCTCAATAACAGATTCGGTGACCGATGGATTGTTAGAGGCGGATCAATTCCATGGCCTCCACCCTCTCCTGACCTCAACCCTCTTGACTTTCATTTATGGGGGCCTTTGAAAGCTCTTGTCTACGCAACCCCGGTACCAAATGTAGAGACTCTTCGTGCTCGTATTGTGGACGGCTGTGATACAATACGCCATTCTCCAGGGCTGCATCAGCGCATCAGGGATTTCATGCGGAGGGTGGATGCATGTATCCTCGCTAACGGAGGACATTTTGAACATTTCCTGTAACAAAGCGTTTGAAGTCACGCTGGTACGTTCTGTTGCTGTGTGTTTCCATTCCATGATTAATGTGATTTGAAGAGAAGTAATAAAATGAGCTCTAACATGGAAAGTAAGCGTTTCCGGACACATGTCCACATAACATATTTTCTTTCTTTGTGTGTGAGGAATGTATTTACAGAGCAAAAGTATAGTATTTACAGAGCAAAAGAGGTCAAACATACACACACACACACACACACACACACACACACACACACACACACACACACACACACACACACACACATGTCCAGCTGCTGAATATATTTAGTTGATGTCTTCGTTGCAATTAGTAGATCCGTTGGATCGCCAGAAAAGAATCGTTTAGCACGCGATCGTATGGTATGCTGACCAACAGTCTGTCGCTCTTAACCACAGTCACCTCTGGGTGATTTTGTTAATTCGCATTTGTACATTGAGTCAGTACATGTTCCAGTATTTGTCCTTATTCTGTTGAATGTAGACCAAATATTGCGGTGCTTTGCAGAACCTGATGGCCTGGACGAGCTGTAGGACATCTTAAGTTCTTGAAAGCCTGCGACTGTGAAAACAATAGGTTTGTTTATAAATAAATTTTCTGTTACCAGTCATGATTTTCTTTTCGCACGACGCGTTTCGGGAAGAGATTCCCAATTTCAAGTTCGTTTTTTGTGTGTATTAAGCCATTAAGCCAATAGTCCATGGACCATTAGAAAACTTAAAAGTCAACGAAATGAAGCAGACTCTAACACATTGACAACATCAACAGAAATGACTAAATACACACAAAAAACGCACTTGAAAATGGGAATAATTTCCCAAAACGCGTTGTGCGAAAAGTAAATAAAGAAAATCGTGACTGGTAGCAGAAAATTTATTTCTAAACAAACCTACACTCCTGGAAATTGAAATAAGAACACCGTGAATTCATTGTCCCAGGAAGGGGAAACTTTATTGACACATTCCTGGGGTCAGATACATCACATGATCACACTGACAGAACCACAGGCACATAGACACAGGCAACAGAGCATGCACAATGTCGGCACTAGTACAGTGTATATCCACCTTTCGCAGCAATGCAGGCTGCTATTCTCCCATGGAGACGATCGTAGAGATGCTGGATGTAGTCCTGTGGAACGACTTGCCATGCCATTTCCACCTGGCGCCTCAGTTGGACCAGCGTTCGTGCTGGACGTGCAGACCGCGTGAGACGACGCTTCATCCAGTCCCAAACATGCTCAATGGGGGACAGATCCGGAGATCTTGCTGGCCAGGGTAGTTGACTTACACCTTCTAGAGCACGTTGGGTGGCACGGGATACATGCGGACGTGCATTGTCCTGTTGGAACAGCAAGTTCCATTGCCGGTCTAGGAATGGTAGAACGATGGGTTCGATGACGGTTTGGATGTACCGTGCACTATTCAGTGTCCCCTCGACGATCACAAGTGGTGTACGGCCAGTGTAGGAGATCGTTCCCCACACCATGATGCCGGGTGTTGGCCCTGTGTGCCTCGGTCGTATGCAGTCCTGATTGTGGCGCTCACCTGCACG